>NC_137081.1:3959289-4220318 GCF_951640355.1 Cnephaeus nilssonii | reverse complement strand
CCGCCTCCCTTTCTGCGCGGACCTCCGAGCGGAGCAGCTCTGCCTCCCCCCGGGCCCTCGGAGTCTGAGCGGGAGCCGGCGGCTTGGCTCGGCTGAAGCCTCCGAGGACGCCCGCTGGGGTGGAAGTTGCGGCTCCCGAGCCGGCTTAGCCTTTCAGGGAGCCTGCCCTTAGCGGGATGGAGGTGCGATTCCGTGGGCATTGTCACCTCCATGAACGCGCCCGGGTGTTGTCCCCTAGGTAGGTCTGTTCTCCGTTTAGCCAGCGGGTCTGTCCTTCTGCATCCTCTGGATGTGATCCTCTGCGGTTAGCTCTGGCCGTGAATGGAGCCGCGTCTGAAGGATGTATGGGAGCTGAAGCGCGTGGAACTTGGGGGAGGACCCAGTGACCAGCTGTAACTTCCAGGGCGGAAGAATGCAGAGTCCCGGGTTCCTGGGGATCTAAAGGACCCCAGGAAAGTCATTGTGCCTCATTGTCCTTTGGGCTTGGCGAATACCGGTTGAGATCCGCAGCCCTGTTAGGTGTGGGTCAACAGATGGCTTTTGTTCTGTTAACAGTTTCTAAATTTGGCGTTTTTCTAAAACTCAACATGTTTTCTGTAACTTACTCGTGCGTGGTTCACGCGTGCATGTATGTCATTTCGGAAAGACGGATTTCCACTTAGCAGGCGCCTGGGCACCTGCCAGGCACTTGATCATAGGAATATCAAACAAGCCGCACGATCAATTGTTTGAGGTGTTGGTAGCTCTGTAGTCCAACATGACCGGTTTGCTTCATCCCTAACTGGAGTATTGTCTCAGCGATTGAGGCTGACAGTGAAGAAATTCATTATTAGCCGGATATCGTACAGGGATCTGCAGAAGCTAAAGAGAATGGACTGGCTTTCCAGGCAGATTGTCAAGACCCGGGCACCCCCACCCCTACCCCTGTTAACTTACAGGTGATCCATCTTCATCCGAGCCAGACAGACCATCACAGCAAACACTGGGCCTGTTTATCTTTATTATTGGGGCTTTGTTTCCTCTTTGTCTGGAGAAACTCCAAATAAGGGGTTGTTTCAGACCGTAAAGCAAAAGAATGATTAAAGATGGAGAACTGGTGAAATGTCATTCAGGGACCATCCCCAGTTCTCTTTAAAAATGTGGCGTGTGGGGTCATCAACTATAGTTCACTTAATGAAAAAACAATAAGGAAGCCAGGAAGCCAGTGTTAAATATCCATTCAGCATTGTTAATGTCAAACCTAGCTAAAAAAAATAAAAGAGCACTACCAAAAAAAAAAAAAAAGGATATTAAAGAGAAAGGCAATGTGAAAGAAAAACAAATATTGATTACTTAATTAGATTCTTTTAGGTTATCAGTAGAATGACCTTGCAATACAGCTGTGGTTGTCCAAATTAAAATGTAGGGTAGTTCCTTTAAAGCCTCAAGATGCCACTATTTTTGTTAAAGTCTATGACATTTTGTAATGACTGGAGTGTTCTCTTTACATTTGAGGCTATGACGACAGAGAAAATGATCTCTTCCTCTGTGACACCAACACCTGTAAATTTGATGGCGAGTGCTTAAGAATTGGAGACACTGTGACTTGCGTCTGTCAGTTCAAGGTAAGAAGTCCGATATTTGCATCTTCTCATTCCTTAATGAGACTACCAAGCAAGGATCTCCCTTTACAACCCATCTCTTGGCAATTTATAGCTGTGCCAGCTGAAAGGCAAGCTGGCACCACGCACAGGCACCGGTGAGGGAGCCAATGGATGTCAGGAGGGCACCGTTTATTTAGTTATTTATTTGTTTTTGAGAAATGCATATGCCACCATGAAGTTGTTCCTCTGCTGTGCCAAAGGAAAATCTGTGTCTGTGTCTCTTCCGGCATGCAGTTTATACGTCAGCTGCTAGGGATAAGAGTCAATAGCCAGTGGAGGTGTGGGCTTGTACTTCGGTTCCTTTTTTAAAATGTTTTATTTTTTTTTATTTTTTCCATTACCACTTGTCCCCTCTATGCCCTGTTCCCCGCCCCTGCAGTTCCCATACTGTTGACCATGTCCATGAGTTCTCTCTCTCTCTTTTTTCTTTTCTTTTTTTTTCCTCAATCCCTCACCCTCACCCCCTGCCCCAGGAGCTATCTACCTCCTCTCTATGAGCTTGTCTCTATTTTGCTTGGTAGTTCAGTTTGTTTGTTACATGCCACATAGGAGTGAAATCATATGGTATTTGTCTGTCTCTGACTTGCTTACTGTCATGTATTGTTCCCGTTTGTTTGGGGCTATCATCTTTTGAGCATATTGAACTCTCTTTGAATGGTCTTCGGTTTTATTATCCTGGCATTCTGGTTAAGTTTTTAAATGAACTCCTTCGTAATGTGACTTTAAAGCTCTTGTATTAGTTTGGGAAATCATGGAGCTTGTTAATATATGTCAGTGCGTCATGGGTGCCATATGCAATTATAAATGAATCTCCCAGAAATCCAGAAGAGCACAGATAGCCACAAGCGATTTCATAAGCAGTAGGAAGATGTCCTTTGCTGCATGTTAAAAAAAAAGCAAATAAAAAGAGAGAGATGGCAGCACTGTTATCATCAAAACTAGATTATCAGTAATTATTAATGATAGAACTATTAATGTCATTATTATAGTCATCATTTAACAAGTGCTTCCTACCATGTAAATTATAAACCTTCATTTCTCTCAAAATGTTTACATAATCATACAGACTTTCAAATATCATGCTGATGTCTTATATTCACCTTTGAGTGTTACTGAATTATCGTAAATACACATGAATTCTCACATAAGGTTCAACCAGGAAATATTTGCATTAATAAAACTATATAGGTTGGATTGGGGAAAACTTCTTTAAGATTGTAAAAGCAATTAAAACGGATATAGAACAAACAAGAACATTAAACATCAAGTTCAGGTCTAAATGTTTGTTATAGTTGGGTAATATTTAGATTATTGATGAAATTTAAATATTTTAGATTGGATTCAATCTTCCTGAGTGAGAGAGAAGAGAATTCACAATTAACTATTCTTTGGTTTATAGAAAACTAAAAGCTTCTTGGATATTATTTTCTTCTTTCTAAAAAAACCCAACACAATAAAACTGATACTTGTAAAGCACACTACCTCCTGGTGGGTGAGCACTGCTATGACCAGACCCTAATCTTTAGACCATTCTATAGTCTTAGGAACACACTCATGTGTATTTAGTATGCATGTGACACCACCCTGCTGGTCTCCAGCCACAATGAACAATGTAATGGTGTTCTTTCAATGAACTACATACTTGTAAGAGAGATAGAACATGAGAATTCTCAATTCAGACGTTCCCCAAATGTTAACTGAAGGGAAAATAATACAACTGGAAAAATCATTAAAGACCCACAGAATTTGGTGGATTTCTTCCACTTTCAGTGTGTGATTCCTATAAATGTGTCTTATTTTCATAACCAAGGGTATCCCTAAGAAGGGAGCTCATAAACGTGTATAATGAATCAAGAAGAATGTTCCTCAAATGGAGAGTGATAATTCTGCAGATTCCAAAAAGGGGGGGGGGAGAAGGAGTCCACAAAATTCTGGAGGACGCACACTACTAAAGGAAAATGTACAATTTTCTTATTAAAGGCATGGTGTTCAGTTTTCAGGTTCCACAAAGGGTTTTGGTAAAACTTTTATCAACAAAGAGATTTGTGTTTTTCATGCATTGGTCAGCTAGCTAAATATGTCATTAATTTAAACAGTCCTTGAGTGTAAATAGATGGAGGGAGGGATGACGGCAAGTTTGAGTACGAAACAAGAAATGTAAATGTTCCTTTCCTAATGCCTGTAGCATTTTAAGTTTATTGCTAGATCAGTATTGCCATTAGTTTATGCTTTACAATAGTTGTCAGTGTGTCCGGAGAAAAGAAACATTTTCCTAGTGGAATTTTTAGACTCTGCACCTACCAAGAATCTACAATGGCTGAATTCAGTTGAAGATCAAAGAAAATGAACAAGTTGTACAAAGCATAATAGGTAGGCTATTTTAGGCTAGGAGTATCTTGAGTCAGTCTTTTCCGATACTTTTCAATGGATTTGAGTGTTTTTATTTAATTCCCTGGTATCTGATAGAGAGATTTCCTGAAAATCTATTGTCCTATGTACTATTCTGAACAATAGGAGTTCATAATTCTTTCATGCAAATAACATACACACTGTCACCTTTTTGGCTGAGAGATAAATTTCAAAGAGAAATGGGTGTATGTGTATAGAATCTATAATGTTTTCCAACTTAGACTTTCATTGGAGCACTAAGGTGAACATATAGTGGCCGTCATGTCTTTAATTTTTATTTTATTTATATTTATATTTTTTATCAAATTGATCGGGGTGACACTGATTAACAAAATTATACAGGTTTCAGATGCATGATTCTACAGTACATCCTCTGAAGGTGTGTTCACCCAAGTCAAATCTCCATCCATTGCCGTTTATCCCCCCTACACCCTCCTCCACTACCCCCCTCCTCTGCCCCCCAACCCCTACAAGTACCACACTGTTGTCCGTGTCCGTGAGTTTTTTTTCTCTTTTTTTCCCTTTTTTGCTCAATGCCTCCCCCCCGCACTCCCTCCCCCAGCTGTCAGCCTGCTCTCTGAAAGGAGCCAGTCAGAGAAAAACAAGCGCCACATCATTTCCCTCGTACGAGGAATCTAATGAACAAAATGAACTAGCCAGCGAGATGGAGGCAGACGCACAGACAGAGAGCCTTCATCTCTTTTCTGATTTGAAATCAATGTATTCTACCCTTCAAACAGGTTCCAATAGCCCCTGAATCCTGGTGGGAAGGAATCCAAGGAGAGCACCGAACCCTAGATACTATGCCTTTTCCTATGTATACACGCCTGTGACAGTTTAATTTATAAAGTAGGCACAGTAAGTGATGACCAACAGTAACTATAATAAAATAGAAAAGTTAAAGCATAGGCTGTGGTAGAAGTTGTGTTCATGTGTTTTCTCTCTCACACACAATGTCTTGTACTGTATTTACCTTGTCACTTAAAGGACGCACTTCATGGCATATCCGAATTGCCAGCATCACTCCTCTTGCTTGAGGCCATTTAGTAAAATAAGGGTTATTTGAACACAAGCACTGTGATACCCCAGCAGTTGAGCTGATAACCAAGATTGCTACTAAGTGACTAATGGGCAGGGAGCCACCGGTCAAAGGGGTGATTCACACCCGGTGGGATGGCATGGGTTGGTGTGAGCTATCGTCACGCTATGCAGAAAGGCACCCCATTTAAAAGCAATGACTTTGATTTCGAGAATTTTCAATTTAATATTTTCCAACTGATATTAACTGCTGGTAACTGAAGTAGTCATGGAGGGACTTCTATATCTCATTTTATTTCTCACAACTGAGTGAAATCATTATTTTCTCTTTTTAAAGATGAGGAAGTTAAGGCCCATAAATATATAATAACTTACCATTGAGTGGTGGTCCTAAAGCAAGAATGGAGTCCTTTGACACCAAACCAAATATTTTCCTAGAATATTACACGTGCAAATAAAAATATTAGTAATAACTACAAAAGTACACATTTATTGTGGAGGACTCTTAATGTCAAAAGTAGTGCAACCACCCTGGCCAGTGTGGCTCAGTTGGTTGAACGTTGCCTCATGCACCAAGGGGTCCCTGGTTCGATCCCCCTTCAAGGCACATGTCCCAGTTTTGTGCTCGATCCTCAGTAGTGGGCATGCAGGAGGCAGCCTCTCGTTGATGTTTTTCTCTCTCTCTCTCCCTCTCCCCGTCTCTCTTTAAAATCAATGAAAACATATTTCTTAAAAGTAGTACAACTAATTCCTAGGTGATGGTATGAGTTCCAAAAATGGGTTTTAACCTTGTGTACCCTACGTTCCTATCCGTATACCAAGTGGTGTGCTGGTCCATCTGGTAAATCACTTGCGGGGATGAAAATCTAGAGACAATGGAGGGATGGATAGATGAGTGAATAGATGAATAGATGGATGGATGAAAGGAGAAAAGGAAGGAAGGAAGGAGGGAGGTATGGAAAGATGGAAGGAAGACATTCAATTATTCATATATAACACTGGACAAATAATGATCAATTATCACTTTATAATTTAAAAATATGATGAAGCCTTAATGTGTTTTTGGTATTACTCACCCAAACATTAAACTTTTTTTTTTTTTTTTTTATCTAATAAGCCATGCTTTAGATCTGCAATTATTCCACTTACTAGGACTGCATGACAAGTTTTCCAGAACTTAGTGGCACAAAACAATGAACAATATTTTGCTTATGAATCTGTAATTGGACATGGCTTAATGGAGACAGCTCATCTCTTCTCCCCTGGGCGTTGGCTGTGCGAGGGAGGGGACGGAAAGGTTTGGTTCTGTACTCCTGTCTGACTGTCACCTGGGAGCCTTGGTCCTTTTCTGTGAATCTCTCTGTGTGGACTAGTTTGGGTTTCCTCAGAGCACAGTGGCTGGATTTCCAGGGCAAGCATCCAGAGAGAGAGAAAGAACCGGGTAGAAGCTGGATCCTTTAATGACTTAGTCTCAGAAGTCACAGAGTCACTATCACCATGGTCACAGGCCTGCCCACTCCTAAAATCATAAAAATGTTTCCATATAAAAAAACATACATAGATCCAGGGACATAGAAGCATGGAACAGACTGTGGACTCTCAGAGGGAAGGCAGGGGTGGGTGGGAAAAGATCCACCAAACACCTTTTATGCATATACTAGAGGCCTGGTGCACAAAATTTGTGCACGGGGGTGTGTATCCCTCAGCCCAGCCTACACCCTCTCCAATCTGGGACCCCTCGAGGGATGTCCAACTGCCCGTTTAGGTCCGATCCTACCGGGACAATCCAGGACTGCTGGCTCCCAACTGCTTGCCTGCCTGTCTTCCTGATTGCCCCTAACTGCTTCTGCCTGCCAGCCTGATCACCCCCTAAACACTCCCCTGCCAGACTGATTGATGCCTAACTGCTCCCCTGCCAGCCTGTTTGCCCCTAACTGCCCTCCCCTGCATGCCTGATCACCCCTAAATGCCCTCCCCTGTAGGCCTGGTACCCCCCAACTGCTCTCCCCTGCAGGCTTGAGTCCCCCCCAACTGCTCTTCCCTGCAGGCCCGGTCACCCCCAACTTCCCTCCTCTGCCAGCGTGGTCACCCCTAACTGCCCTCCCCTGCAGGCTTGATTGCCCCCAACTGCCCTCCCTTGCAGGCCCGGTCTCTCCCAATTGCCCTCCCCTGCTGGCCTGATCGCCCACAACTGCCCTCCCTTGCAGGCCTGGTTCCTCCCAACTGCCCTCCCCTGCTGGCCATCTTGTGGTGGCCATCTTGTGTCCACATGGGGGCAACCATCTTGTGTGTTGGAGTGATGGTCAATTTGCATATTACTCTTTTATTAGATAGGATGCATAACCCATGGTCACAGACAATAGGGTGGTGAAGGCCTGGAGGGTGGGGGGGCTTGAGGGCAGTCTAGAAGGGGTCAATTGGGAGGAAAAAGGAGACATATATAATATTTTCAACAATAAAGATTTTTTTTAAATTTAAAAAATAAAATAATTAAAAAATAAAAGTATTCAGAGAGAAGTAAAAGATTGCTATGAAATGATCAAAGGGTTGGGCCATAATACAGGCTTTTTATTTTTTTCTCTTTTGGAAGAGAAGCATAACATATCTAAGAAATCATTCCCAAGCCTGTAACAACTGGGCATAGAGCAGAATTCACTTAACATCTGTGGAGAACCTTCTAGATGCCAGATTCTAGGAAAGGTGCAGACAGTATGTAAAATAGAAGTTGTGCATAGTTCCTAGATGCTGAAATCTCCGCTAAATGAAATCCTTACTAACCAAACAAGCAGTCATTCACATAGAAACTTCTCACATACATTTTTTGTCCATTTATAGCAAAATGAATTCCATATATTCTGGTGTCAAGTCATGGAGTCTGCCAGTGTGGCGTGTAGCCGCTTTCTTCAGCAATGTGGGCATTTTGGAACAAAACCATTCTACTGAAAAACACATATTTGGAAAATAAACCTAAGAGTCTAAAACATCTTACGAGAAATAGAATCACTGTTTCCCTGAGAGGAAGTTTGTACAACACATACATTTATGGGCCTAACCATCTGGGCCTGAGTCTTATTTCTTCTCTTACCAGCCAACTCTGTAGCCTTTAGCAAGTCACTTAACATCTGAACATGTCCCTTCCTTTTCAACTGAGCAGTATTATGATTACCACGAAAAAACTATTCCCAACAACTTGGCGTATTTTAATGTAGCAGTTAGCTTATTTCTATGCTAGGCTTCTCCTGTTTTAGTTTATTTTTCTAATTTTAGACATGCATGTTTAAGAGTCGATGTTGGATGGTGATGGCTCTGCCAGTGAAAACACAAATCGTTTCTGTTTCTTGTCATAAGTAAACAGTGCAAAGTGTTTTACAAACACGAACTCTGTTAACCCTCCTAAATGCCCCAGTGAACCATTTCAAATGGGGAAACTGAGGTATAAACTTGTTAAACATGTCATCGTTGAGTGACCTACACGAAGTCCTATGCCAGTGGTCGGCAAACTCATTAGTCAGCAGAGCCAAATATCAACAGGACAACGATTGAAATTTCTTTGGAGAGCCACATTTTTTAAACTTAAACTATATAGGTAGGTACATTGTTATTAACTTAATTAGGGTACTCCCAAGCTGGCCTTTGCTAAAAACTCAAGGGGCCAAAGAGCCGCATGTGGCTCGCGAGCCGCAGTTTGCCGACCACTGTCCTACGCCAAGGCAGTGAGAGAAATGGGAGCGCCTGGGACTGGCCATCACTCTGAGTCCTAGTGATTTAGAGTATGCTCCCTCCGTGTGTGATTCTTATCAATGAGTGCAAGGCCTGGCGCTCAAGGGCCCACAGCATCTTGTGATAATCTGCAGTTAAGCTCTCTTCCGCTCCGGACCCCCCTGCCTTCTGGCGTGTGCAGGGAGCCCGAGCTCTGTTTTTAGCACTGCTCGCATTTGGCGTGCCACTCCCCTCAGCCGTGGCATATGAGCACGTTATCGGTTTATTGGATATTTTAAGATGCATATCAGCCTTGTGTACTAGCACTTGACAGAGATCATAAACACCTCCCACACCTCACTCCCAGTCCACTCCTACATCTGAGTAATCTGCGGAGGTAGAGAAGAAGGATAAATAGGGAAACAAGGAATCCGAGAGAGGAAAACGTGGACCCCCATAATCAACACCCAAAGCATTGTAACCAGGGCTGGAGGTAGAGCTGACAAGGTAACCAGTGACAAGAATGCTAGGACCCCAGCATGAGAGGCTAACTAGTCCAGTCATCTGCCTGGTTAGGTCTACTGACTATGTTACCAGCTGTTCACTTCTTCACAGTCTCTCCTCCACTTGCTCAGGTCCCATTGGAGTGTCGGTGCGTCCTCATCAATCTCCTTTAGGTTCTCCTGCCCCTGGTCCTGAACACACCGCTTTGTCAAGCTCCCATCATCCACCTGGCCATGCCTCTGACATGAGCACCAGCCCCACTCCTTGGGTGTCTCCTCAGCGCCGCTCACTGGACGATTCCGCTTTCACTCACATTGTGCTGTTGCCTTATTTCTTCAGTAAGGATGAAGACGTTCAGTTCTGTGGTTGGTCGCTTTTCAGATGTAGGCCAATATATATGTTTATATTTATGTATTAGGAAAGCGTATGGAAGGCTGCCTTACACATGCATCACCTGACCAGAATTAGTTATTGAGTTAAAGATTCTCATTAGCAAAATTTTCCATCAAAACAGTTTTTAAAATAGAATCATGTAGACAGACTGATTCTGGGAGCCAGTAGTGTAACTGTGAAAAGGAATTATTGTAGAGAGTGTTATCCAGAATGACTAGATTAGAAATTGTTGAACTAAAGATTTCTAAAATATGCCATATTTTAAATATTTAAATCATTTTAATAATCAATTGCTAACTGAATATG
Source organism: Cnephaeus nilssonii (assembly GCF_951640355.1). Classification (NCBI taxonomy): domain Eukaryota; kingdom Metazoa; phylum Chordata; class Mammalia; order Chiroptera; family Vespertilionidae; genus Cnephaeus; species Cnephaeus nilssonii. Next base: position 4,210,326 of record NC_137081.1, on the reverse strand, counting down.
ATTTAATGTCTAAATCGCCATATTAGCAATTATGGTGATTCTAATATTAGCGTCATTGAATTTAGATTTACTATTGGGAGAAATGTATATCACAGTTAGTAAAAAACTATATTTAAGTTTTTCATTAGTTGATACAAAATACAGCTCATAAAATGACTTTTTTTTCAGAGAACATTGACTTATATCATTGTAAAGTGTTTGGATGATTAAGCCAATCTATATATATAAAAGCCTAAGCGACCGGTACGACTGAACGGCCAGAACGACTGGTCAACCAGTCGCTATGATGCTCACTGACCACCAGGGGGAAGACGCTCAATGCAGGAGCTGCCCCCTGGTGGTCAGTGCGCTCCCACAGCCATCCTCCTGAGGCCCCTCCCCCTGGCTGGCCAACCTCCCACAGTCCCTCCCTCCTTCCGGTGCCCCTCACCCCAGCAAATAGGCCCTGACCTGGGAACCAGCCGGCCAACCTCCCAGGATCTCCTCCCCCCCACCCCACCCCGGCCGACTGGCCCCCTGATAGGCCTCAATTGCCAGCCAGGCCTAGGGACCCCACCCATGCACGAATTCATGCACCAGGCCTCTAGTGTTACATAAAGGCGAAGAGCAAGAGTTAACTGGTTGTTTGGGAGGGAGAAATTACAGATATCGTAAGGAAATAGAGTAAAAAATAAATCTCAGGTTTTTATCATCAGATTGTAACTTTATTGAGAATTTCCTCTTTTGTTGCATAAATCCTTGAGTTGAATTTACCTTATGGTAGGATTTTAGGTTTATTACCATATATATTAAACCTTTCCTAGCCATCTCACTAGATCATTTGTTTATTGCAAAGTGTTATGCCTTTACGACACATTAAAAATCCAAATATTTTAACAAGAAGTAGAAGACAGCAAAGTGTTTTCACATACATGTGTATGTCTGATTGGCTCTACTCAGCTTTTGGCATAGGCGGGGTTATTTGTAAATCATCATCTTCGTCCTTATATTTGTTGTGATTAAACAATGAAGCGCATCTGTAGCGGTCATCAGGAGATAATCATCTCTGGCATGGTTAGCAGGCCCGGGATACAGCCAAGTACCCCCACTGCCTTAGGCTGTGATTATATTATGATGAGTGTCCCCTGCAGGTTGCCTGATTTCCATTGTAAAATATATACTTCTTCATAATAAGACTGTCTTTAAACTGAATTTTTCTCTTTATGGAATATGTAATAGTCATATTTTTGGATAGTCAAAGTTTACATGTAGTTCATTAGTTGCTGAATTTTTTTCCTGTATTTCATTTCTCTCCACACTGTATCTACATCGATATCCCATATCTAATGATATGAAAAATTAAGTGGTAATCCAAGTGTCTTATCAAATATTTAGAAATTTATAAAGATTAAAATTCAACAGAAAAAAAAATCATGCTAAAGAGTGGCTGAATTCTCTGGCATTTCAGTTACACACTTTTGCTCTCCAAATATAGACATTCCCTGTTTTCTAATAGCTTTCAATACTGTAGCATGTTTTATTTTCCCCACCAAGCCAGATGGGCCATATATCAGAAAAAACAGCCCTAAACAATATTGGTAATATTTGTTGCTCTCTCTTTTGAGTATTGCTTGTCTGATCACTTTGCTGGAATTGCCTGATCAATTTAGAAGGCTCCTTTTCAATCTGCATCCAACGGCGGGCTGGCTGACGTGGCATTGCCTTTGTGTGCCTTTGAATGATTCCCTTGCAAGGTCAAAGACGATTGGAGGCCGCGAGGATGGCTGAGGAGGAAGACAGGCGCTTTCTGCTGTCAGTGATGATTTCTGTTCCCGAAGTCAGAGCTGTGCAGACCCCGGTACTAACCGCAGGTGCCCCTCTGTGTGTCTGTCCCCAGTGCAACAGCGACTACGTGCCGGTGTGCGGCTCCAACGGGGAGAGCTTCCAGAACGAGTGCTACCTGCGGCAGGCGGCCTGCAAGCAGCAGAGCGAGATCCTCGTGGCGGCCGAAGGCTCCTGCGCCACCGGTAGGTCCCTGACCCTGGCGGCTCCCTGCACCTGCTGGGGGGTTCCCCACCCCCAAACCGTGTCTTGCTTTTTGTTGTCATCTTCAGAGAATAATTCAGACCATACATTGGCTAGACAAGCCTGTATTCCTTTGTACAAAGATACATTATTCTCAGCCTGTGTCTTTTTGCATTTCAAATCATTTCCGGAAGAGAAAATCTACCGTAAGGATGTTGGTAGATTTTATTTTTTTTAAATTGATTTTTTTGTTGAAAGTATTAGAGATGTCCCCCTTTCCTCCCTCATTGACCCCCTACGCCCCACTCCCGCCCCCTCTCCAGGCCTTCCCCGCACTGTGATACTGGTAGGTTTTAGTACATATGTTATTTAACGAAGTGCAGACAGTTGCCTAATATAATTAAAAATCTAGATTGAGCACCCAGGTGTCAAATATACAGACACCTATCTATGCAGATAGATTTGTATGTTTTGAGCAGTAGCATCTTCTGCTGGATTTGGGTTTGGAAGGCAAGGTGATGCTAACGTTAGCAGCTCTACAAAACGCCCTCCAGCCGTTGAGTAGCTTATTTTGAAGGCCGTATTGGTGGTAGACATTCCTTCTGATGGCACTGTCCTTCCGGACACAGGCAGCCTGGGACTCCACAGCGCTCTGAGTTACAGTGTGAACAATACTCTGTACAGACAGTGAGGGGAAGAATAACTTACCAAGTCACAGATGATGCTCTTTAGCTTGTCAGGTCTCCCTTGTGCGTCCGGTGGCTCTCAGAGCTGGCCAGCACCGCAGGCAGGGAAAACGCCCCCCCAGTGAGCGGAGGCTGACTCGCTAGCGCAGTGCTTACAGTGGAGCCGAGTTTGCCCAGTGGCTGTGAGACATTGAAATGACACGCGTGGTAGCTGTCCCGTGGTAGCTGTCCTTAATGGCAGATATGCATCTCTCTGGGACGTCAACATTTCTGAGGATGATAGAGGCATGGCCAGGGAAAAATAATATTGCTATAAAATATGAACTTCCTTCGAAGATGCAATCATGGAATAGTGCCAGGAGAAGTCTAGTGTATTGAAAATACCTGGTGGATAACAGGTATTTCTATCCTAGGGAATTGTGTTAACAGTTGTGTGCATGCTGGCTGGGGCAGGGTGGTAAATGAGAAAAAAGAAGGTCTCATATTCTTTAAAAGGTTACCTTAAGCCTATCGTTGATCGGTTGTTAGTAATTGATAATGTTCTGATATTGTCCTGGTGACAACCAAAGTTTCTGAGAATTAGCAGAGGAGAGAAGCATCCGTCCTCATGGACAGGGATGCAGGTTTTCTGGTTCGGGTTTTAGTTTTTAAGTAGTTTTTTCTCCCACGGGATTCTTTGCCTCACGACGTGAATGTCCTTTTGGGAGGGTGACTGGGGGTGGGGGTGGAGGGTGGGGGAAGGAGCGGGACTGGTCGGTGCTCCACTCACTTCTTACTTGCCAGAGCAAACCAATTGTTGCCATTCCACCTGTGAGTGAAAGTGACAGCAAGAAGTGAGAGTTATGGGACCACCTTCCCCAGTAGGAGAGGAGGAGGATCAATATGCTGCTCTCAGAGTAGGGCTGGGGGAGCTAGAAAGGAAGGCACAGAGCAAACAAATCATGAAAAATCAACCCATCTACCATAGCTAATGAAGAAGAAGTGAAAAATAAGACTTAGAGCAAATGGAATAGACAAAAAGAAGAGGAAGTAACAGCTGACTCCCAGAAGCCAAGTCCCATGTAGTCCAATACCAGCAAGGACTAAGGGAGGGATCTGCTTACTCAGGACCATATAGGACGGCTGTCCTGACGGCAGCCAGTGGGAACCCGTGGACAGGCCTCCTAAGGAGCACTCATGAAGCTGTGATCATGGCTAACAACGTGTCGTCACAAAACCTCTCTCCCCTGCCAGCCTCGGAGTTCTTGTCGGCGTGTGCGGTAGCATGCTTCTGATTCATTCAGATCTCCCCATTCTGGTCCCTGCTGTGTTGGCTATACTATGAACATAAACACCTAACCATGCAGAAAACTTACTCACAATGGATAATCCATCCATAGCTCATTCATAGACTTAGATTCCTCCAGGATTTAATTAGCAAGCCAGGATTGCTGAACGCCTCTTCCATGGACTTGTAAATCTGAAAGGGTTTTGATCTGAATAGTGATGGAGGCACCAAAGTAGCTTTGATTAACCAGGTCTGACTCTAAAGAAATTGGAATTCTGACTTTCGATCTAAAGGAGATCCTCATTCTCTTCTTGGTGGATTTTCCATTTATTTCCTAATGCTGTTTGACACCGAGTAGAGGTGGCCAGGTGTGATCTCTAGGAATAAAAGGCAGTAAAAGATGTAGCTGCATCTTCATCACACCAGGGTGGTGGGCAAAAGTAGGTTCACAGTCATGAGTATGCAAAGCATGTCTTTTTCCATATGAACAACTGTAACCCTACTTTTGCCCACCCCATGTTTCATTGAATGTAAACATCATTTTTGGTCCAGAAAATGGTTTTTCTGTTGGGCAGTCTGATCCACAGCCTCACTGTCTATTTCACTTTTTTTGCCTTATAAGAAATGCATTGACTTGGAGCCCAGATTCAAGTCCAACCACGTGACTTTTTTTTCTTAGGTGTTTCTGTCTCACCAATAAGGTTTTAGTGGCTAACTTATCTCTTGTTTGCCAAAATGACTCATCTTACAGTAATCATTAAAGCTTTCCATCACTAGTTCATAATGATGCCATGAACTTAAGTGACTGTTTTTAAAATCTGTTGTTCCTTTCTTTCCTAAATACTCAGTATGGGTCAGATCAAATGCAAATTAGCTTATGAACTAAACTGCATGAATTTTTTTGAAACATACCTGGGAAATACAAGCTGAAATTCTATTGCCATTCTCTTGATTTCCCCCAGCAATGTTTATTTATAAGGAAACCTATAGATGAATAGGCAATGTTTACTCAAAAATCTAATTATTGTGTTCCAGATGCAGTGTAAGCATTTAAAATATGATATTATGTAGTAAGTCTCAAAATAGCCCAACGGGATGCACATTACTATAGCCATTGAATAGAGGATGAATAAGCTTAGGAAGGTTGAATAACATTCCTTATGTCATCCAATGAGTAATATTCTAATGTTTGGAGCTTGAAATCCTTAAGCTTTCACACATTTCCTCTTATATTCATGTAAGGATGGAAAACTAAACAAGATATGGGCCTTGAGTTAAAGAAGCTTATGGTCTAGGGGGAAAGGAATAAGAAACTATACACATTCAACTAAAGCGCAGGTAGAATGTATTAGTGCTATAATCATATAACCTGTTATTAGCCCCTGATGATTGTAAATAATACTGAATTAAGCTTTCAAATTCATTCAAATAAAATCAGTTAAAATTTTACTTGGGAAGGTATACAAAAAGGAGACTTGCTAAGCATTGATCATTTAAGCACTGTCCTGTCCAAAAGTGATGGTGCCATGGCTTATGGTTATCAGTTAAGTTGACAGGACTGTTCTATTCTGGAGATGAATGCATCAGCCTTTTTTGATCTGTTGCCATTAAATAGTCAGATTATATGATTACCCAAAGAACTTGTGTGCATATATGCATAACCCATGAGACACAATAGTGTGGTGAAGGCCTGGAGGTGGGGGGGGGGGGCGGGGTGGAGAGGGCCAATGGGAGGAAAAAAGGGGACATCTGTAACACTTTCATCAATAAAGATGAAATTTTTAAAAATCCTTATTTTCTATACTTACTATGAAGGGTTTTTATTCTAAAGTAGAGGCCCAGTGCACGAAATTCGTGAATGGGGGTTGGGGGGGCATCCTCAGTCCGGCCTGAACCCTCTTGCAATCCAGGACCCCTTGGGGGATGTCCGACTGCCGGTTTAGGCCCGATTCCATGACTGCCTCATTGCCCCTAACCCCTCTGCCTGCCTGTCTGATCCCCCCAACCACTCTCATGCCTGCCTAATCGCCCCTAACTGCTTGCCTGCTTGATCACCCCTAACTGCCTCTGCTTGCCTGCCTGATTGCCCCTAACAGCCTCTGCCTTGGCCCTTGCCCTCCGTGGCAGCCGCCTCTGCCTCAGCCCCTGTCGCTGCAGCTTTGTCTGGAAGGTCGTCCGGAAGGACGTCTGGAAGGACATCTGGACAGTCATCTGGCTGTCCGGTCTAATTAGCATATTACACTTTTATTATTATAGATTGTTTTACCAACTAGCTTATCTTTCAAGAAAGGATATGATGGCCCCAAAACATGAGCCTTAGTCACATTAGCAGTTAATTAAAGTCTTGACATTTCATACAGTTAGATCCTGTGAATTTCGTTAATATGAGTTCCCACCAAGGCTGGCAATTCCAACTCCCGCTCCTTCATGGCTGACTAATGCCTAACACGCCAAGGAAGGCTGTTGAGGAGGCATCCATTCTTCCATATGTGTCAGCCTTCTGTGGATTTTCATCCACTGTGCTTCTTTCTAGGCAGTGCCTCTCCATAAAGTGGCACGGTGGCAAGTTTTATTTTCATTGGAATAAAACATCAACCACAAATTTATAGAAGGGGCATTTGATATAGTTCTTAAACTCTGGTGAAGATTTCCGTGTGAGATGAGGGCATATCAGGCAGAGAATACCAGTACTAGTCTTATTCCCAGTATTAATATCAAAGGTACAAAACCCAGTGCATTTAGATGGGAAAGAAGAATGGAGGTAGAAGGAAGACAATGTCTATACACTTAACAGGTGGGAGCAGATGGAATCTCAGTGCTGTTGACGCCAACTAGAAAGTCGGGTGTTTCTGGGGACTGTCAGAAACAGACAGCTCTGACCAGTTGTAATTATGTAGGAGGGAGGGGTGAGGAGGATGGAGAAAGGAGAATGCAGAAGAGAGATTGTTTTTTATTGCGAGCACCACCTAGGGTGTGTTCAGTTTTAAGCACAAACACAAAGTTAATCTCACTCTTCCACTGATTTCAAAAACAAGGAATGCTGTTGGTGGCTGATAGACTCATTCACAATTGTGGTATTTGGAATACATATTAACATTTATATAAAAAGAGATTTATGTTTAAACTGTTTTTCTCTTTGTGCATATGCAATTTACAAGAATATAAAGCTTAATTATGAGTTTTCTTGCTACATGTCTTAGATTGTTTAAATTCTAAATCTCACTGATTGTCATAAGCATCTCATTTTCAAATTTTTTGTTTTAGTTAATGCCAACAGATTTATCCTGATTAAAATTAAAATGAGAGATTCTTACATAGTCAAGTTTAGGAATTATTTTAAAACTAGATAATCCTTTTAAATAAAATTTAAGTATGAAAGTAATAGAGATTTTATTTTATAAGTTGTGCTATATAGAAATTAAATCGATGTGAATACACGTTTTCAGATTAAATAATAGTAATTTTCTCAATTATATTACTGTTTAGGTGAAGAAAGGAAACATGAACTAAAAAATGTCATAAATAGTTTTAAATATGTTTTTCAAGGAAAAATAAAATATTTCTTTCTTTCTCACAGATGCAGGATCCGGATCTGGAGATGGAGGTAGGAGTTGCCTTTTTACATATTTGAAGACTTTCATGTGATTATTTGTGCTTGTTTACTTATATATTTGCTATTATAAATATTTGAAAGGAATTTACAAGTTACATTTTAGGAAACGAGAAAACAAAAGTATATCATTATCCTTAATAAGTAAATGTATATACTATGCAAGTTATTTGATATATTTATGAATTATACTTAAGAATGCTATCTCCATCTAATCCTCATTGTTTACTTATTTGTTCGTGTCTGAGTTATCTTTGAGATATATATATATATATATATGCATGTCAAAACTTCCTGACAGAAGATTTCAAGCATATTTGTCAAGGCAAAAAGAACTCATGAAAAAATAATTTAAATAATTGTTTTTTACAATATTGCTATTAATTACCAGGTATTAATATTAACACATACATAACTACCTTGTAAACAGGGTCGACAAATTATTCAGATTAATAATTTGAAACTGAAGGAAGTTGCGCTCCTAAAAGGAAAGGAAAAGAATGTAAACACAATTTAGACCAATGAACATAGGATAGTATCTTTACTTCGATTAAATCTATATTTATTTTTACTAAAATAAGATACATATATGTTTTCATTATTTAATTGTATGTTTACAGAAGTGTATAAGATAAGAGAGAACCAGAAACTTTAAAAATTTGATCTCAAGTACTTACTGACAAGGTATTATGTATGGATAGAACCTTCATTGTAAATTTCCCAAAATGCTTTTCAAATGAAATTAGGCAAAAATTCCAGCTTTATGCCCAAGAAGAAAAAAAATAACTAGGTGTAATTTCAACAGGAACAATAAGAAAAGAATGAATAAAAACAAAAATATTCTCAAGGCTTTGCTTAAGGAGTATAAAATGATTAAATATATGATTCCAAGTAAATTTTAGTCCTTAAATGTGGAGTTTGATAATGTAAAGAAAAGAGGCCCTTGAAAATCTGCTCTCTACGGCATACCTTACCTCGTTCAGGCAGCACATTACAAATTATCAAGTAGCCTTATGTAACGAAAGGCTTAAATAGTTCAAATAAGCACTGCCCAGAGAACACAATTAGAGCAGCCGATGAGAGCACAGGTTTTTTTCCAGGAAGACTAAAACGAAACAGGATTTAAGTTTTAGTACCAGGACAGCATAAAATATATTTAATATTACATGGCATTGGGCAGTCATTTGATGTATGGATAAGGCTTTCACTACTTCTAAGAAATTTTTTCTTTTTTTTTTTCTTTCTTTCTCTGGCTGATGAATATAGTATTTCTAAGAAAGTTTCCCTAGCAGTTTGAAAAGAAGAGCTTAGTAGAAGAACAAATTATATCTCAAAGAAATAGAAAAAGAAAGAAGATAGTTCCTTGATTAGATGTTTCACTGTTAGAATGTTATGAAATGAATCAATTTTAAAAGTATTGCTTTTGTAAGGAAATAGTTTCTATGAAAAATGAAAAATTCTGTTTAGTTCCCAGCTATTTAGTCTTATGTGTGAACTACCTAATTTTGCAAATATTGTGTTGAGCTTCAACTGTTCCACTTTTCACAGAACAAGTCTTGGTAATTATTTTAGCATCTTTGAAAACAAAACAGATGACAGAACACAGAATACCTTCATTGCTCTTTCTGTTAAAACAGCATGATACACTTTTTTCTGTTTGACTCTCATATCATACATCATTTTTTAATATTTATCTTTTTAATAACAAGACGTGGCTTATGTTTAGTTCCCAGCTTTCATTCATCACCATTAGCATACTCCAGTGAAAGTGAAGTCCACCTCATTCTTCGAGGTTGCATTTTCTATGGAAATATTTGACTCATTATGCTGTCCTGTATTCTGAGTACAGTGATTTTGTTTAGAAAATAATTTTAATCTCATGAATATGATGTTTATAACTTAAACTTATGCACTAGTTGGAACCACTTTGCTTTCATTATTTTCTTCTCTTTTTGTTCTTTTTACTCTTCCTTTCAATTATAGGTGCTTTATCGTAACTTGGGGGGAGGGGAGCAACTTCTTAAGCAATAACTGCTAAAAAGAAAAGAGGTAACTGCTTTAGAACAAAGCATATAGCCCATTTACTTCTGAATTATATGCTTTTAAAATAGTTGTTCTGAAAATTGTGGTAATGAATATTTATTCCTGGTCACATGAACTGATTTTTAAATAGGAGACTGAAGGTTTATTTTAACTGATTTTTTTTTTTTACTCTGTGTTCCTTTGCTCTGAAGGAACTAATGAATTTAATTTTCTTTAATTTTTTTACTACATTACAAGATGCCAAAAAAGCTCAGTAACTTGAACCTAGAAATGTAGGTTAGAGTAACCTGCACCATGCCAGTTCACATATACATTGGGTGGTACATGAAGCATATTTGGCTCGCTACCTCTGCTATACGGGATGGACCTGCCTTTGTATTCTGACAGAGTTCCCATCTCCAGGGTGTTAGAGGAGCCATAATTCATTTCCTTTGAATTAACCAGAAGTTATTGAATTGGTTAATCTAATCATTGGGTTTGGTTAATCCCACAATCCTCGCTTGTGATTGTTCTAACTGATCTTTATAGGATGTATTCTCAATAATGTGTATTTAATTACTAATGGGGGCATTTTGCAAGCACTTTCAATGGTTAATGATTATATTTTTAATTTATTTTAACCAAGTTTCATATAATTCCCAATGGAGTGCATTGATCCGAATACTCAAGTGAACAGATTTATTTACAAGATACTTATATGTGTGACTATCATAAATGACATCATTAAACCTCCAAGTCCAAAATCACTTTAAAATATATCAATTTTTACTTTTTTAGATTGTTCTACATTTTTTAAATGAGTGAATATTGCATTAGCAATGAAGATTAGATCTGATTAGTTAAAAATAATTTAAGTTGAACTTATCTGCTCTGTAGCACACCTGTCAATGACTGCATTTGAGGAAACCTTTTTACTACAACATAAAAGGGATATAAAGGCTCATAAAATGTATCTGAACTTGTTAGTATACATTTTATAGGAAGCTGTAAAATCTTTAACTGTTGATCTAGTATTCAGATGAAACTATCTGCAGGGCTGACTTTATTTAGGGAAACCGTTCACTGTCTCCCACATGATCTGCAAACGTGCACTCATTCGTAAGGGCCATTTGCAGTGCAGTAAGAAACAAATGCTGCGTACAGATCCTGGCCTTGCCCACTCCCGTGGCCCCATCCTCTCTAAGTGTTTCAGAAAACTCATCCATACAAAGAATATTTCTCTATTATTAGTTTTGAACCTAAGATCCGTTGTTTATGGAATTTTCTTTTCAAACAAAAATGTTCAGTTGGAAAAAATTCAGAGTAAACTATAACTAACTCTATGTGTGCGTTCTGTAGAAAGGTAATGTGTGGTAATGTATGGACCACATTTCAAAAATTTCAGAAAGTAGTTGAAAGAAAGGGATTGGTGCTTCATCTACCTAGTAAAAGAGTAACATGCTAATTGACCGTACCTTCGTGACGCCCCACCAGCCAATCAGGAGTGAGTATGCAAATTAACCCAAAAAAGATGGCGGGGTAATTTGCATACGTGGGCACCGAGCATTCCGCACCACCCCTGGCCGCTCTGGGCCTCTGAGCAGCATAGGAAGGCGGAAAGGCGGCTCCGGCCGGAGCGAAGGCGGTGCCGGCAGCCAGGGAAAGGAAGGCCCATTCTGGCACGAATCTTCGTGCATCGGGCTTCTAGTGTACTTATATCTATGGAGATTGAATGTTGTAAATACGAAAAAGGGTGTGTGTGGGAGGGATAATAACATCTTACCCACCTACAGACTTCCTTAAGTAACAAATACTGCAGTAAGGAAGAAGTATTAAAGGAGCCTCCTCTCAAAATCTATGGGTGTGTGGGTGGTAACAAGATAATTTTTAACTCCTGCTTTTCTCTAAGTCTTCCAGTCATAAAGACAAGTCTGTGAATATCTTTCATTGCTCTTTTTTAAAGCTTTTTCTGGATGGATTTGACTTTTGATAGATTAGATTCCTAAAAACAAAATATAAGTCCAGTAAAATAAAAACTATATTTTAACTATTAAAATAATATAAATACATGGATACAGACAATAGAGTGGTGAAGGCCGGAGAGGGGAGGGTGCAGGGTGGATGGGGTCAATGGGGAAAAAAAAATAAAAAAACAAACGGGACATCTGTAATACTTCCAACTACAAAGATACATTTTAAAAAAACAATATAAGTGTATTGTCCTGCTATAGGTCTGGAGGAATTCACAATCAAATTTTAATATCACATGGGGAGTTCTATGATAATGTCTATAGAAATAAAATGCATCCAAGATACATGGCATAGATAAATGAGTGTATTTTTATTTCATAAGGTAAAATGAAGCATTGTGCTTTATTGTGCAACTTATAAAATTATGTAATTTTAAGACAATTCTTTAATAGAGAAATGCCAGATATGTACAGCAATAGATGAAATTAAATTTATGTCCATTACTTGTAAAGCAAAAGCCTGATTTTTATTTTAATTATCCATGTAGTTGTTGTTATGATAATTTTGGTGTAGAAAACCAGTTATGATATGCTTTTATTTAATACAAAAGTGTCCTATACAATTTTTCTTTAGATGTATTACTCAGATGTCCATAATTAAGACATTCACTTCACCTGCATTTTGGATAGAACAAGAAATGTTTACATTGCAACGAATTGTAGGCCTTAGGCTGCCATTGTTGATTATGTGGCTTGCTAAAAACAGTACTTTAAGAAGTTTGAGAACTTGAAAATCATCTTTTTATTTCTAATGTAGATTTGATGCTATTCAGAAATCTTATCAAATTTAACAAGCATACTGTATCCTGGGTATTGTGGCAACGTTTTTGGAGCTGTAAAAATGAATATGACACAGTTCTTTACACTAAAAGAGATTACATGTAAATTCTCTTCTTAGCACACAATGGGAAAATTATTATTCTAACTATAAAAGAAAAGCAATTCCCTGCAGAAGTAAGACGTTAAATATACTGTAAATAACAAAGAACTGTACATGTTCATTTCATAAGATATTCTTATATAAGGCGAGGTAATTTGTTTCCATGTTGCCATATTCCTTTCCTGACCTTACTCTGTACCTTCTTCACCTTAACTGTCATGGTCAAGTTCTGGCAAACACAATATGCCTCACCAAGTATTTTCTTCACTGAGTTCACATTACAACCAAAGTCTGATAGGTGTCCATCGGTAGCAGCTTCTGCTGAAAAACTGATTCAGTAAAGAAAGTGTATCATGTATGCAAGGCTCGAGGTTCTTCCAGGGCAGAGACTATGGGGAGACAAGCAGAAAGCATCCCTACTTTTCTGTTCCACACCCCAGGGCTGCTGTTCTGCGTGAAGACGGGCTTATAACCATCTATCTGAATCTCAGCCTCATCTCCGTTTTCCATTGGCTGGAATCCATTTTGCATTCTCTTTTATGTAATTTGTGCATGGGTAGGATCCTTAGGCCTGGCCAGCGACCAGGGCCGATCGGGACCTTCCGGCTGCAAGTTGGGGCCTACCTTCCCCGGCTGCCGGCTGCCGGCTGCCGGCCGGAGCCTTCCTTCGTTCTGTGCCACCCCCTGGTGATCATTGCACGTCATAGCGAGCCATTGGTCCTCCGGTCAAACTCTCATGGGGACAATTTGCATATTAGGCTTTTATATATATATAGAGAGAGACTAGCGGCCCGGTGCACGAAATTTGTGCACATTAAAAGGGAATTAATTAGAGGAAATATTTTAATGTCACTATTTGCCCTTTCTCTATAATTGAAGTGTAGAGATAAAAGAAAATTAGTAAAATGTGTATGAAAATCTCCCTGCTGTCAGTCTTGGGCACAACGCGGGACCCAGAGTCAAGTCCCCGCCCACCCACATGTGCCTCTAAATCACATGAGACCCAGACCTGTCTGGCCCCACCCCGTCAAGCCCCACTGGGCGGAGGACACAGCCTCAGGTCTCCCGTCAAACCTCGCTGGGCTGGGGATGCGGGATGCCACCTCACATCCCCTGTCAAGCCCCCCCCCCCCCCCCCGGGTGGGGGATGAAGCCTCCTGCTGATTGTGCATAACAACCATTTGCATATTAGCCTTTTATTATTAAGATATGCATTACCTATGGACACAGACTATAAGGTGGTGAAGGCCTGGGGCAGGGCAGGATCAGGGTGGAGGGGGCAATGGAGGGGAAAAAGGAGATGTAATATTCTGAACAACAAAGATTTTTTTAAAAAAAAACAAATGGATGTAGCTATGTTCCAATAAAACTTTATTTAAAAAGTAGGTGGAGCTGGATTTAGCCTGCAGGCTGTAGTTTGCTGACCTATTTTTATTTTATTTTATTATTTTAAGGAATAGTTTATTGATTTTTAGAGAGAGAGAGAAAGTGAAGGGAGAGAGACAGAGAGAGAGAGAGAGAGAGAGAGAGAGAGAGAGACAGAGAGAGAGAAACAGAAACATCAATAAGCCCACAACTGGGACATGTGCCCTGAAAGGGAACCTGGCAACCTCCTGGTGCAGGGTACGGTGCCTAACCCACTGAGCTGTTTTGTTTTGTTCATTCTCAGAGTGTTTTTCCCAAAAAAACAGCATCTAATTTTTATTTCACATGTGCCATATATTTTCCTAAGTCTGAATATAGTAATAATAGTTCTGTTTTTAAGTTTCCCTTCCCTGCATATTGTTTCCTCAAAATTCTGTTTGTTTTTGTTATATGAGAGGTTTTACTCAAATACTGATGACCCCTGGGTATCTGCTCATGTCTAAGAGACTGAACAGCATAGTGGTTGCCTCTGTGGTGGGGGAGGTGCTGACTGAGGCACGACGGATCTTTCTGGGGAGATGGAAATGTGCTCTATCTTGAGTGAGGTATGGGTTGCGCAGGTGTATACAATTGTCAAGAGCCACTATACTGACCACTTAAGACCTTTGCATTTCCCCATAATTGCTTAAAGAATATAAAAAACGGTTTATGAAAGCAAGCTGCTGAGTAGCCCTATGTGGGGGAGTGCGGGGGGCTGGGCGGGTTGACTCAGGGGCTCAATACAGAGAGTTGGGGTTGGGCTGTTTCGTTGGGAAATCTCTGATGCCAACCTATCTAGGCATTCTTTTCTGGGTGAGATGGACTCTGAAAGAGAACTAATACAAACAGGAAAAAAACCAAACAATTTGTAGAAACAGTAAGCAGGGAGAAGAAAACGAAAACAAACAGGAAATGAAAGAACAGGAACAAAATGCTTGTTGTTCATATAGTCAGAGATGGAAGGGGATGAATTCTGGAGTGGCCTGTCTGGAGAGGGTAGCCCTGACGTCACTGTCTGGGAGCCAAAGGGGAGGGGGCTCCAGGTGCTGGGACGGGAGGTGGGCTTCCTGCATTCAGGATGGAGCAGTCAAATGAGCCACTGGCGGGTCACAGGGCTGCCCCTCCCAGTTGTCCTGCTGTGTCCGGGGTTCAGAAACCTGTTTTATCCTCTCAGGACATTGAACCTTCTGTCTTTGTTGGGGCGGGGGCGGGGCAGCTGCCCAGCTGTGCCGAGTGGAGAAGGAAATCGGAGGATTAGAGCCCTTTGTAGACCAATCCTCTTGTTTTTGGCCCCAGCTTTGCTCCCACTTCCAGGGGGACTTAGTTCATTAACACGGGCACCTTTGGGGGTTTTGTGGGGTAACCCCTAGTGCCCCTTCGCTTTTCTCACTCCTGGATTGGAGTTCCCTTCAGGGGTAATGTCCTCGGGCTGCTAAGGCAGGGACCACATTCACCCGCCTTCCAGATTTAAATGTTTGTTGCCGTTGTCCCTTTTCACTTGATTCTTTCTGACTCAGACTGTGGTAGGCAGAATAATGGCCACCAAATGTTGCCTGGGGTGCCGCCCGCCTCCTCCGGAGCCAGGTGTGCTCCAAGGACGGGTTCTTCCCTGGAAACAGCTCGGGGAGGGCGCCTCAGGGCCGGTGGGACTGACGGAAGTGGGTGTGTGGCATGGAGGTGGTGCCTGCGCTCCTGTGAATGGTACCAAACAGAGCCTGCAGGCCGAGCTGAAGCAGCGCCTGTGGGCCATCAGGAGTGCTCACAGCCGCCCCGGCCATGTGGGGAGTACAGGCCGCCCTCTGTTGGGCCCCCAAGACCCCACCCACCAGAGCCTGCTGTGTTTGCACAGCCTGAGCATTCAGTTGGGCCTTCGGTCATTTTGGATGTTACAGACCCTGACTCTTTATATATATAGATATGTTTTATTATTGATTTCAGAGAGGAAGGGAGAGAGAGAGAGAGAGAGAGAGAAACATCAGTGATGAGAAAGAATCATTGATTGGCTGCTTCCTGCACACCCTCCCCCTCCCCCCACTGGGGATCGAGCCCGCAACCCGGGCCTCTGCCTTGACCGGGAATCAACCGTGACCTCCTGGTTCATGGGTCGATGCTCAACCACTGAGCCATGCCAGCCGGGCCATTTTGCTTTCTCTTTACCTCAAAGAAAAACAATATTGCAGCAGTAATGAAATAGATGTAGAATGAATGGAGAACACGTAATGAGTAATGAAATTGGAAAATACAAAAAACAACACGGAAAGGGGGAAACAAAGTGAGAATGATGGAAAAATGAAAAGGGAGGAGCAAGGAACCTTTGCTGTCAACATGGCTGTACTTTTTCACATAGGGCCACCGTCTGAAAAATGAAATTCACTTATTCTTTCTCCTGGTGGAAGAGTAGTAACTACCTGGGTTTCCAGCGAAGATCGCTTGGGAATATGAAGTGGATGCCACAGACTTTTGTCTGAACCCTCCGTCTGGGCTTCTCAGACCCTGCCTGGGAAAAGAAGGGCACCCTGCGAGTGACAGAAATGGCTTCGGGTTTCCAGTCAGGAGATTTGTGTTCCCATTTCTATCGGCTCAAAGCATGCCTATCTGATTTTTCCTCTCAGGCTCCTCGGAGACTCGCTTATTTTATCAGTAAAAGGGAATAATGTCTACTTCTAGGAAAGACGATTATAATAAACTAATGTAAAGAACTTTGAACTCTAAAAGATTAAAAACGAAATTAAAAGAATTTATATTACCTTTGCTCTCTGGTCCCGGTTTACTCTGAGAATATCATTTCTCGGAAGAGTTTAATTAGAAGTTTGAATCTTTTAATTAGTGATTTCTACCATAGTATTGATGCTGAGATAATAAGGACTGATGAACCCTATTTCGGTTCTCAGTATTTAGAGGAGGCACCTAGCTCTGAACCTTGAAAAGAAGTGAAATCACAGTGTTACTATCAGAGGAACTAGGCGTGCATAAGTAGGTGAGGAATAAGAAATGATGTTCAAAATAGTTTTATTTAAAAACAAATAATTATTCTTAAGTAATTATTTGGTAGACGTATTGCCTCAATGGGGGACGGGGGAAGAAGAAGAAGAAATAGGAAGGATTCACAATATGAGAGATTCAGTGTACTTACAAGGAAGAATTTCCATTAGGGCTCTGAGCGTTGTGAAGTTTTTCTAAGGGGATTTGAGCTTTTCAGAGAGAGAGTATTTTAAAATAGAGGGGAAGATTTTATTACAGCTCTGCTTGATAGAACGTGAATTAGATAAGTCTGAAAGGATGCTTACCCTCATGTATAATTATTCTTAAAACAATCTCTGTTTTCTAAAAAGCACTATTGTAGCATCCCCTTATTTAATCACAATAACAGCTTCTGGGTGTGTGGATGATGATCAGAAAGAGAGAACATCTTGCCCACAGTTCCAGCAACAGTAGATATGGTAACTAAGCCAGTCCTGGAACTTCAAGAAGGAAGGAGACGATAGTCTACAGGGTTACCTACCTCTCGCAGTGGCTTTCTGCAGTCTCTATGCCAGACCCCTATGTTCTGTGGTTTATATAAATGATAGACCCTATCAGCAATCATAGGAGATGTTCTTATCCCATCTCCTGACTCCCTTCCAGCTCTCATTTTTGTTTCCGAAATCATCTGTTCTATTCAGCATAGAACTCAAACCCCTGTGGGTTCCTGTTGTTGTCTGTTACCTACGTTCATCATACTCCTCAGTCCATAGCACATGCGGATTGCCTTCTATTCTCTTCTGTTATTTCCCGCTTCATCCCCAGGCCTAACCTCATTCCTTTTCTTTTACACATGTTTTTTCTAACGTATTTAATAGACTTTAAATTCTGGGGGCAGGGGGGGGCGTATGGTTATGTGCTCAGCAGCAAGGAGTAGTGGCTAAAATGGGCCCTGGAGCTGAGCTCGGCGGGTTTGACCCCGGCTCCACCCCTTACCAGCAAGGTGACCCTGGGCAGGTTTTTAGTGACTTCACCCGCCACCCTGCCAGGGCTGCCCAGGGGACAGACTCCAGGCTGAGGTTTGTGCCTTCGAAGAGTTCTAAGCAGCAGCACCTGTGGAAGGGAAGGGACTAGGACCGGGCAGAGGGAACGAGGAGGAGCCGGAGTGGTGGAAGAGAGGCCCAGGGGGGCCCCCTAGAGCTTTCAGGGTGGGATGGTCCCTGTGCGTTGTGCTGACTCGGGATGATGGGGCCGGGCCTTTGCACCCCCACTGAGGTTGAGGTTGGCAACTGCAAGGAGGGGGTGTCCCTCTGGGCCAGTGGCTGGCTGTAGCTGCAGACTTGACCTGGAGAGGGACCGGCTGTGAGGCGTCTGTGGGCCGCACTCCCAGCAGCCAACCCGGGGGAATGGGGACTTGCTTCATGGCATCCTCTGCAAGCTATAACATTTAAACGGAGGAACAAAACAGAAGTCCTGCCGTGGGGGAGCTGGTTTCTTGTGCAATGTGCCAAACAGTAAATAAACAAGGACAAATGTAGGCCGTCAGCCCATTATGAGTGCCCTGTGGGCGGGGAAGGCGGGGGAAGGGCAGGCGAGGGGTGGGGCTCCATGTTTGTTGGGGTGCAGGAAGGCCTGGGCAGACATAGGAAGAAGTGAAGGGCACACCTTGCCGATAAGCGAGGGAAGGACCTTCCAGGACCACAGAACCTCGGCAGCCGCTGCAGAGCTGGGCGTTCCAGGAAGATCAGGGACTGAACTGATGTGGGTGAGGGGTGACTGAGTGCGAGGGTGCTGGGAGATGGGGAAGGGAGGTGGGGGGGACCCTTCGGAGCCTCCAGCAGGGGGTTGGCGCTTCCTGTGGGGAGCTGGAGCCACCGGCCTGGAGCTGGAGAGCGAGCTGAGACGTGACAGCTGATGTCACAGGATCACTCTGGCTGCTGGGTTGAGGACCCACTGTGTCAGGGAGGGGAAGAAATAGGGACGCCTTCTGCAGTTAAAGGCACAGTTTCTTTCCTTGTCGTTGATGCTGGGGAGTTTGTGGTATATTCTCTATTACAGTGGTCAGCAAACTGCGGCTCGCGAGCCACATGCGGCTCTTTGGCCCCTTGAGTGTGGCTCTTCCACAAAATACCACGGCCTGGGCGAGTCTATTTTGAAGAAGTGGCGTTCGAAGAAGTTTAAGTTTAAAAAATGTGGCTCTCAAAAGAAATGTCAATCGTTGTCCTGTTGATATTTGGCTCTGTTGACTAATGAGTTTGCCGACCACTGCTCTAGCGTATCCCTTGCCATCTTACATCTGCCAGTCTGCTCCCCTCTGAGGGACATTGTCTGTGGTTCTGTATTGAGTAGATATCCTAGAGTTGACTATAGTGAAACTCAAAGTTTTCCTTTAAGGTATTTTTGTATTGGGGTTTTATTTAAGATGTCCTCCTCCTGTTTTGATATTTTCAAGTAAGCAGAACATTGCACTTCTTCCCAGACAGTATTGAATACGTAGGACGCTCTCTGTGTGCTGCAGCGCATGCCAAATTGTATTTAATTTGATTCAAATTTGGGTTTGAAAATATAGCTTTGTTACTGTACTAAACGTACAATCCATATTGCAGCATATGATTTTCAATGTGTACTTAACAAAGAGCAATTTCATCTTCTCTGGTAAATTATACACTTGTTATCGTGTTGGGATTTTTTAAAAAAATTTAGGAATAAATAGCAAACAATATGTTTAAATAATGTTCGCATCCTGGCTCAGTGAGTCAGACCGAGGGAATTATTCCGGTTAGCGTCGGTTAGTAAACTTGCTCTGGAACATATTCTGGCTTTGTATTCCGTGCTGCATGTCCTCTGAAGAACAGCAGGGATGGATTGGATTCGGAATGATCTTGGCCCGATGCTTCGCAACCTCTTCTTCAGGTGGGTCGCTGAAGCTGGACCCGTTCCTGATTAAATACTATTTCTTAAGAGCTGAATCTCTCTCCCAAGTCCCTCTCATTTTCCAGTTGCGTTTTGCACCCCTCCGCCCTCAACTTGAGCTGACAGGGTGGCTCTCTTGCTATTACCTCTCTGGGTCAAGGCCACACACAGAAGGATTTCAAGGAAGCACTTACAGAGGGAGCCCATTCTGTGATGGCGTCTGCCCCAAGCTGAGGTGTCTACACATACCTGGTCCCAGCTGAATTAAGAAATGCTGCATGGCCCTAGCCGGTGTGGCTCAGTGGGTAGAGCATCAGTCTGCGGACCAAAGGGTCCCAGGTCGATTCCAGTCAAGAGCACATACCTCGGTTGCAGGCTCCTCCCCGGCCCAGGCCCTGGTCAGGGCTTGTGCAGGAGGCAACCAATACCTATATTTCTGTCACATCGATGTTTCTTTCTGTCTTTCCCTCTCTCTTCCACTCTCCCTAAAAGTCAATGGAAAAATATTCTTGGGGGAGGATTAACAAAACAAAAAAAAAGAAAGAAAAGAAACCTCGCATGATCTTGTAAGCACTGGATGGGGCGAGAATCTCTGCAGCGGGCTCCCTGTCCTGGACCTGGCGCTGATGGCCAGCAGGCCTGGGGCGCGGAGACCTGACACAGGGATGTGAGTGATGTGGCGGGAGCTCAGTGAGAAGACACGCTGAGCTGTCCAGGGTCATCTTTCCTGAGCCCACGGGGCTGGGAGGTGCAGTTTGCCACCTAATCCTTGAAGGTCAGAGAGGTTGCAACGTGGAGGATGCTATTCAGTTGCTCAAAAGACAACCATAATAGCAGCTTGAACGCGGTGATCTCTGCAAGTAGGTGTTATTTTTAAATATAATGGAAGAGAAACACAGCTGGCAGTTCCGAGGAGAAGGGGGATTAGCAGGAGAGCTGTGCCGCTGCATTCTAAACAGCGGGATGAGGCCAGGGGTCACGTTCTGGGGTGCAGGCTCTCGCTGCCCTGAGCTCAGCCTCCCCAGCCGCGTCCACCATGGATTCAGGGATGTCCCTGGGCCTCACGAAGACAGAGCCCCCTCATGGCAGGCTCTGCTGTGAGATGGGGTGAGGCAGAACCATCAGGCCGGTCCGATCCTGTAGGTCAGCGCACTCTGCACATTCCCCCTGGTGAGAGCTCTCAGACCCCGGCCTGCACCCCCTCCCCCAGGCCCCTGCACCGGGCCTTGGTCACCTCCGTGTGACGCTGTAACAGAGCCTCCTCCTGGCCCCTCTGCTTCTAGGCTTGCCCTCATTTTTTTTCGTTCTTGCACAGTCGGAATGATTTATGGAAAATACTTAACTGAGCATTTCATTTCCCTGCTTACAACCCAACAATGGCTGCCCATCATTTGTAGAATAAAAGGCGGTCTTTATTTTTGAAGCACATGGCATCTGAGACAGTAAATCACATCTTCACTTGTGATCCACCTCATTCTCCCGAGAGCGGTGTGCAGAGGGAAACCAAATTGAAGTTATTTTAGGATCCTGATTAGTTAGTTTGTAGGTAATTGAGGTAATTTTACCCTATGTGACTCCTTTATTCCACATCCAAATTACTTATTAAAATACCAAATGACTTTGGCCAGAGAATAGAATCATTTGGAAATCCATTTGATGCCTTCATTTAATGTGACCCGGAACTAGTGAAAAAAAGCCCGTGGTCTTTGAGTTTTCAAGGAATTACAGTGATTACCCCCACATAAAATGTACTTTAGCCATAAGAGAATATTACTTGGGAAATAAAACCCTGGAGATTACTTCCTTACATATGGAAAAGTTTCTTAATTTAGTGAAATAAGAGAGTAGAACTCTGTGAGTTCCAGCTTTTGCCATAGGAACTATGCAGTGGTATATGGAGGATGAAGATGGAGCCTTGATGTGATGCCGTGGAGATTCTAGGGCCGTGGTCGGCAAGCTGCGGCTCGCGAGTCACATGCGGCTCTTTGGCCCCTTGAGTGTGGCTCTTCCACAAAATACCACGGCCTGGGCGAGTCTATTTTGAAGAAGTGGCGTTAGAAGAAGTTTAAGTTTAAAAAATTTGGCTCTCAAAAGAAATTTCAGTCGTTGTACTGTTGATACTTGGCTCTGTTGACTAATGAGTTTGCTGACCACTGTTCTAGGGAGATGACTTTAGAATAAGCCACCTCACTGTCATCAGACCGACAGTAAAGATGCAACCAGCAGAATGTCCCAGGCCTGTGCCTGGCAAATGGCAGGTGTTTGATGCATATTTCTGAAACGGATGGATGGATGGATGGATGGACGGACGGACTGACAGACGGAATTAGCAGCGTGGTGATATCAACTCCTATCTTGGTAATTAATTGATGCCTATGTGAGCATGAAGCCACTCGTCTACTTTCCGGTCACCTCTGACTATGGCTTTCAACTCACTGAGGCATCAGAAATGCCAGAAGAGATGTCATTCGTGAGAGAAATCCACAGCGTGGTTATGTTTCTTCCACAAACTCTGAGTCACAGCACTCACCCTGGTCCCCACTTTCCCCATGTTCTTCCGTCTCATCTACGTTCCCCCACCCATCCAAATACCTGGAGCAGCGTGGGGGTGCAGGGCCCAGAGATAAAGTAATACTCACGGGGGATAAAAGGTTGACTTTGGAGAAACGATACCGGAGAGCAGTCTAGTGGGAGGGAAAGGACTTCTCAATGCAAAATGTCAGAAGAAAAGAGACAGCAATGGCGTTCAGCATTTTGTGGAAAAGGAGCAATAGGTCCAATCAGGAGCGATGGAGGTGGGATTTAAACAGCTGCAGGCGTGGGCGGGCTGCAGGGTTTCTCATACGTTCCACCCCTTAACGTTTCTTTCCATATGAACACACACAATGTTCACTCATCTAATGCATTTCTCCCCTCAGTTGTTTCTCTACCCCGAACACATATATGTTTTGAGAAGAAAATCCAGGAGAAAAAAAGTGTTCCAGACGCGGACGTTCTTCCTAACTCTCACCCATCTAAACCAGCATTTCATGCTGCTGGAGGCTACTTCGTTAGGAAAAATAGGTTTGGTTCTTGCCCGACAAGACAAAGTTGGAATGAATGTTTCATAGTGCTGAGTAAGGGAGCTGACAAACTCTCTCTAGCCCAGCACTTTTGAAGATGTGTTCTGTAGAACTTAAATGCCTCAAAATGCCATGAAACCAGAGGACAACCAGTTAAGTGAGATTGAGAAATGCTGCATTTTTCCCCTTCACCTTCTTTTATCCTGCCTTCCCGCCCCCGTCCACTCCGTTTCATCACCGACAGCTGTTGGTCTGTCCATGTGTCCGTGCCTCTGTTTCTGTTTTGTTCACTTCGCATCATAATCTCCAGGTCCATCCATCCTGTTGCAAAAGGTATGGTTTTCTTCTTGTTTCTTGCTGCGTAGTGTTCTGTGGTGTGGATGTCCCATAGCTTTTTCATCCCCTCATCTGGTGATGGGCACTTGGGCTGTTTTACATCTTGCCTATTGTAAATGGTGCTGCTATGAACACAGGGGGGCATGCATTCTTTCTGATTGGTGCTTTGGGAATCTGACGATATATTCCCAGAAGTGGGATCGCTGGGTCCAAAGGCAGTTCCATCTTTCATTTTCTGAGGAAGCGCCACACTGGTTTCCATAATCTCTGCATCAGTCGGCATTCCCACCAGCAGTGCACGAGGGTCCCCTTTTCTCCGCATCCTCGCTGACCCTTGTTTGTTGATTTGTGGCTGTTAGCCATTCCGCCAGGTGTGAGGTGATACCTCATTGTGGAGTCACAGAGAGGATGCCAACTTGTTCCATTTTGCCCCAGCCCCTTTTCCAGGGTTTAGCACCGAAATTCCTCCATCTGTCAGGATTGGTCACCTTGGTTACGCGCTAAACACTGAGAACTCATACAGTAAAGGAGCACGCTGAACTCTGTTTAAGTAAAAGAACACCTTGACCATGAAACTTATTTTAAACCAAGATGTTAGAAATGTTTTCAAAAGTAATCCATGGTGCACACTTTGGGGAACTCTGCTCCAGCCCTGTCCCTTGGCCTCCTGGCCCCTGCGATGTGTTCAGTGGTCTTCTTTCTATCGCCGCTGGTTGCAGGACATATGGAGACGCGAGGGATGGTCTACCAGTTGGACTGCTTGGGTCTCCTCCTGAACCTTAGACTAAGAGGACTGAAGCCTCAAGCTGGAAATGTGAAAGAATTCCCATATAGAAGTATATTGAAATAATTCTTCTTTCTCAGTCTCTTTCACAAATATTTATCTGTCTTAATGCAGACCTTTAGGGAATCTCTATAGGAAGGTAATGCATTCATTGCGAGGAAAGTCTTGAAAAGATCTATATCCCAAGTTCTTTAGTATTTGCTATCGTATAATGCTGGATAAGTCTCCACTATATGTTGGGCAGCCTGTGTAAACTTAACCAAAGTAACCCCAATGCATGTAATTAATAAAAAGCTTAGTGGAGAGTTTTGGGGCTGCCATTATGTAGCATAGACATCCATGGAGCTCTCCTCTATGCCTCTCTCTGTAGGAACAACAATATGGCAGAGTTGGACAAGGAGATGAAGATGGATAGGATGGAATACACACCTTTTCATTGTCTGCAAAGAGAGAAAGATTGAGATCCATAGACTCTTAGTTCCACTCAACCATTTTTATTATCTTAACTACTTTTTTTGTTGTTTTTTATTTTAGAGAGGAAGGGAGAGGGAGAGAGAGCTAGACACATCAGTGATGAAAGAGAATGGTTGATCAGCTGCCTCCTATACACCCCTGACTGCCCCCTATGTGCCCTGACTGGGAGTCAAACCATGACCTACTGGTTCATAGGTGGATGCTCAACCACTGAGCCACACTGGCTGAGCCCAACCTTTTTTTTTTTTTAAACCAGCAGTTAAAGGCTTGCTTGGTTGAGCACATCCTCGGCTTGCCACTGCCTCACAAACTGGGGCAGGTGCCTCTCCCTACACCTGCAGATGCGCACAGAAGGCACAGCTCGTTTTTGTGGGCTCCAAAGGATTGGCTGGATGCATCCATAAAAGAGATTCTGTTACACTGAAGAACGCATTTGTTTCAGCAAAGACTTAAATTTTTCTAAATCCGGAGATATTTTTCTCACTTTTCCTGAGCGGTTCTTAGCTCTAAATATCTGAGCATTAAAGAGTCCTATTTCTGACATTTCTAGCGCACGGTATTTGCTGATAATGCTGAGGGAGCACTCCCTTTGTCAGAGTTTCTAATTTTTGTGCCTCTGGGACAAGGCCAAGCAAAAGAAAAATGCAGTAGCTGCACAATACTCCCTGAGGTTACTGGAATGAA
Organism: Cnephaeus nilssonii; assembly: GCF_951640355.1. Lineage (NCBI taxonomy): Eukaryota > Metazoa > Chordata > Mammalia > Chiroptera > Vespertilionidae > Cnephaeus > Cnephaeus nilssonii. The sequence goes on along the minus strand of NC_137081.1, from coordinate 4,185,209 downwards.
AGGGGGTAGATGGGAGAGTGCTTCCACTAGTGTCTTGCTTTTAGGCATGTTTCTTTTAAATCCAGCAATCACAGAAACACCCATAAAGACATGCCACTGCTCATTTACATATGGAGATTTACACAAATCACTTAATGTGCATGCAGCTCATCTTCCCCAATCATTGATAAGCCCACTGTAACCCTCTGAAGACTAATTTATACTGTCTCTAATTAAGACATTTATCACGAGTACCTACTATATGTCAGGCATTTTAGAGCCCTACAGTAAAAACTGCTATAACTCTTCAAAAAAGACATATCATCTCCATTTTCTTTATTTTTTTTCTTTTCTTTTTACGCAAGTGTACATACCCCAGCTCCTCAGGACACTGTCCAAGAGCTGGCTCCTTAGCTAGTTCTTTTTTAAAAAATATTTTTTTATTGATTTCAGAGAGGAAGGGAGAGGGAAAGAGAGATAGAAGCATCAGTGATTAGAGAGAATCATTGATTGGCTGCCTTCTGCATGCCCACCACTGGGGATTGAGCCCACAACCTGGGCATGTGCCCTTGACCGGAATCAAACCCTGGGCCTTTCAATCCGTAGGCCAACACTATATCCACTGAGCCAAACCAGCTAGGGCCTTAGCTAAGTCTTTTTTGTTTGTTTGTTAATCCTCATCCTAGGATATTTTTCCACTGATTTTTAGGGAGAGTGGAAGAGAGAGGGAAAGACAGAGAGAAACATCGATGTGAGATAAACACATCAGTTGGTTGCCTCCTGCACAAGCCCTGACCAGGGCCCGGGCTGGGGAGAGCTTGCAACCGAGGTATGTGTCCTTGACCGGAATCCAACCCAGGACCCTTTGGTCCACAGGCCGACGCTCTGTCCACTGAGCTAAACTGGCTAGGGCTCATCTCCATTTCTAATGAAGAAAATAAAAGACGCAAAGGTTGCCCTAACCGGTGTGGCTCAGTGGGTAGAGCGTCGGCCTGCGGACTCAAGGGTCCCAGGTTCGATTCCGGTCAAGGGCATGTACCTTGGTTGCAGGCACATCCCCAGTAGGGAGTGTGCAGGAGGCAGCTGATCGATGTTTCTCTCTCATCGATGTTTCTAACTCTCTATCCCTCTCCCTTCCTCTCTGTAAAAAATCAATAAAATATATTAAAAAAAAAAAAAAAGACGCAAAGGTTAAGTGACTTGCCCAGGTCCATGTCCTCAGCGGCATAATCAGGACTTAAACCCAGGCCCCTGGATCTCCAAAGTTCCCTTCTTCCCTCTCTCATATGCAGTGCGCCATATAATTTAAAGGTAGGGATTTAAAATGAACGCCAATCTCACATTTAAATATATTAAGCATGCACTAATTTGATTCAAAGGGTGGTGCTGCTCTTAAGTAGGAATTTTGCACTTACCAGAGAAACATCTACGTCTTTTGTTTTGTGGGACGTAACCAGCCGGCTTATTCATTCCCTGTGTGTGCACACGCACACACACATGTACATATTTTTTATCCAGACTATGTATTCCTCTAGCATTTATGGATATTATAGTGCTCATGCCTTTGCTATACTAGCTCTCTTGTATTGATAACATGGCATAACATTGTTATACTTTGTCCCAGCCATGTCTTAGATGCTGAGACACAGGGGAAAAAATCCCTTTTCACATGCAACTTAATTCTAAAGGGAAGAAACAGACATACGAAGACAAGACACAGGAACAGTTCAGAGTGTGATGATTTTTATTGACGTAAAGCAGGGTGACACAGTACGGAGTGACGGGGTTTTGTGGAGGGTGAGGTTTGCAGGGAACGCCTGAGCTGCCAGACAGGAAGGTGCACCAGGACCCAGAGGCGGGGCGTCCGGAGCAAAGAGCCGAGCAGGCACCAGGCCTGAGGGACCTGAGTGCCATCCAGGCCGGGGAGGAGGCGGCTGGGCACGGCGCTGAGCAGGAGAGCGGCAGGAAGGAGCGCGGACGGGGCAAGGTGCTTGGATGTTCCTCGTCGTGTCAGGGAAGCTCTGGCGGAGGAGGGAGAGAGCCGGGCTTATATTCTTGGGAGACTGCTCCGGCCGCTTTGTGGGGGATGAATTATAGATGAAACAAGAGAGGAAGCAAAGCAACCGGCACACGGGTCATCCGAGTGGAATGAGTACAGAGGACCCTGACCTGGCGAGGATGGCGGCCACGAGGATGATGCGCAGGTGACGGGCGTGCTGGGCTCCGTGTCGCCTCCAGGGGCTCTCCTCTCGTTTCCTGTGGACATCGGTGGGAGCAGAAACGCCGCCTGCCCCCGGGATCGGGGGTGTGGAGGCGGGGAGGGAAAATGAGGACCATCCTGTCCCTTCCCTGTGCACTGCTCAAGTCCTCCACCACAGTGGACACCAGCGAGGATCCAGTTTACTCCAAGACATGACAGTGTTTCCTGAAAAGCATCATTTTAACAAAGCAAAGCCCGCGCACGGAGCCTGCTGTTTTCATCGAAGGCGGTTTCCCCGGCTTCAAGGCAAAAGCAGACGGGTGTACTTTGGGGATTTTCAGCCGGGGACTTTTCAGCAAAGCCTGCCTGTATGGATGCCTTTGGTTTTCTTTCTTTCTTTTTTTTTTTTTTTTTTTTTTTAGCATATTAGGCTTTCATTATATAGGATACAGGCTTATAGTTCAAAGTTAAAAATATGGAAGATATAAAGAAAATAGAAGAATTTAAACATAACCTTTCCATTCAGAGAAACTAATTTGCATAATTTTAGTAAATGTTTGTTTTGTATGCCATCTGTGTATACTTACATATACTGATATGTACATGTACACCACATCACCACTACCACCACCACTTCTACTAAGAAAATCTGGCATCATTTCTGGTTTCCCAGCTCTGAGTCCCACTTTTCTTTGGTTGTTTTTTTTCATTTGCCATTTGAAATGTACGCCGCTCCAGCATCGCCACGGGGGTGGCAGCGGAAGCTATCGGAAATCGACAGCTCTGTGACGGGGCCGTTAAGTGGCTTTCTGTACTTATATTCCACGTAGGATCTGGAACAGACTGTGATAACGGAATCCGATCTGATCAAATGGCGGCCGCACTGAGATCGCAGATATCACGAAACAGCCCCTTCCGCTGACTCGGAGTGGGCGTCCTTCGCTCCCAGTGCGTTTGCTGGCCAGCTGTGCCTCCCCGTCCAGGCGCCGTCAGCGGGAACGGCCCGCGGTGGACTTGCCTACCCTCCATTGATTCTCGGGTTTCTTCTCGGAGCGGATTAAAATAGAAAGCGGACGGCTCCCCTCTTTGGCTTCCCGGTTCACAGCCTATAGGAGGACTCGCTTTCAAACGCAGAAGAACCCAAGGCCCCCCATAGATCGGGGCCCAGCTCCGTGACGCTCCTGTATTTCCTTCTCTGAAGCCTGAGCCTCCCGCTTGTGCCGTTAGGGAGAAAGCCCGGTCCGCTGGAGGCGGCCTGTGGCCCCCCTGCGGGTACACGGCCTGTCCCTGTGTCCCAATGCCAGTGAGGAGGCCGGAGCGTCCTGGGTGACAGCCCTGCAGTGCCCTCTGCCTGTCCTGCTCTGCTGGGGCCTAAACGCTGCTGTCAGATGTGTCCTTTGCATATGCCTTTCGCGAGCACCTTAGGGACTGTTTCGGAGGAAGAGGAGTTGTTCTTCTGTTTTGGGTTTTAAAAGCTGCTCAGTGTTTCCTCCCCTGGAACCCTAAGTGGCCATCCTACCACTCAGGCCCTGGCTGGATTCCTGGAGCGGGAGCAGCGCTGTGCCAGCAGGGGGCGCTCACAGCCTGCCTATATTGTGGGCTGTGGAAAAGGGACGTGCAGGTTTGTGTCCTTAGGGCGAAGCTATTTTACCTGGAAAGCCCACGGAGATCATGCCTTGGAGTAAAAGTGATTTCCTCCCATTGGAAAGTTGAAATTTCCTGAAGTTGTAAATCTCAGCAGCAGAAAGTGTTTTGGTGGCTTCGGTTCATGAGTCCAGGTGCTGGGGGTGAACATTTCAGAGAGCTGAAGTGGGGGGGGGGGGGCTCTAAGACATGGGAAAAGACTTCTTTCCTGGGGTGCGTTACCAACCTCCTCTCCTCCAGAAGTCCCAGACGCGGCACGAGGCTTAAAGGGTTTTGTTGGTCGGTGTTAGGCCTGGAGGTCCATCTCAGCACGGCGGGTGTGGATGTGCGTGGCAGGGGGCCTGGGCCTGAAGGGGTACCGCCTGCCCCCCTCTTCGCCGTGTTGGTTCTCATAACCCTCTCTCAAGTTTGCTTTGGGACCCTTTGTCTTTCTCACTGAATTGGCGTCGGGCGTCCTCTCACAGGCACCGGGACCATGATGAGCTCATTCTGACCAGAACCAATGGCTCCGGGCTGTCTCTTCCCCCACTCCCGTTTCTCCCTCCGGTGGCTCTGCCGGCCGTGGAGTTGTCGGCACCCTGCGAACGACGCTCTCTGTCGTTCTTGACTCTTGAATATGGTGGGCACCCCGCGCCTCATCCCCCCGGCATTGTGTCCACAAGAAATGCTCACTGCCTTCGCTGGGTTGGGCACGCGGGCCCTGAGAGAGACCAGAGGTTAACAAAGGAAAGATGGACAAGGCTGGTCTCGAGCCACAACACACCCAGGACCTGGGCGACTCAACACCCAGTATATTGGGGGAAGGGTGGCTCTAAAGCCTGTTTTCTTCATAGAAGAAGCCGACACGGTTTTCTCAAAACCGGTCTGCTCGGCATGTCTGCCTTTCAGATCCTTCCTGACTGAAGGCAGTTGACTCACGGCTTCCATTCCACGGGGCAAATGTGGAAGTGCCCAGTGCCCGCCTTTGAGTGGGCTGTACTTGTGAAATCCCTTCTGCCCGACACTTTCATCCCAGCGAGTGAGCTGTGTGATGGGTGGGACCCACATGGAGACACTGGAGTGGAAGTGGCAGGTGGGAGAGGGAGCAGAGAGGAACGGGAGGGGAGATTGATGGGGGAGCCTGGAAGATGGTAGAATGTTCTGGCAATTCCTCAGCTTCTTCAGGGTGGGCTCCACAATTATCCAGCAAGTTCCTAGCAATGAGAGAGTGGTCCTATGGTTGATACGCCTTCAGCCTGACAGGTGATGGCCCTAGACTGGGTCCTGAGGTTTAAATAGCTCTTTAGTTCCCACAAGATGAAGCTCTCTTCTCTGTTCCCCGCAAATGAGACTTCTTTCTCGCTGTCAGCGTTACTGCTGCTCATTGTTCCCACCTCAGGGCGTAATCACTGTGGCATCATCGCTACCGCGGTGACCTCTTTTCTGGTTCTTTCCACACTTCTGTTCCCATGTGTCTTCCTTTTTCTGACTCGGATTTCCCTGAAAGAGCTGCCCTATAAGCATTGTGGGTCCTGCATGAGTAGATGGGTCTGGGGCGATGTGCAGAGGCTGTCGTATTATGAACCAACTAAAGGCCCGGTGCACGAAATTCGTGCATGTGTAGGGTCCCTAGGCCAGGCCAGATATCAGGGCCAAAATCAGGGTCCCCATCTCCCCGCCTCCTTCCCTCACTCCCTCAGTGCCCTGCCACTGCTGCTGGTCACCCGCCATGTTCCGCACCACCCCCTGGTGGTCAGCACACATCAGAGCGAGCGATCAAACTGCCATTCTCCTGGTCAAACTCCCAAAGGGACACTTTGCATATTAGTCTTTTATATATAGAGAGATAGATGTCATATGTAGCTTCTCCTTCTGGGCCCCTAGCTTCGCACAGCCCCTTCCAACGTCTGTACATAACTCTGTGTTTGTGTCCCCCTCCTCTAAATTCCTCCTAAATTGTGAAAGCTCAGGCTCCGTAAAAACGAGGCTCTGTCTCTGCCAGCAATCCAGATCTTTGGCCCACTTTTCGGTTTCTTGTTGTTTTGTGGTTCTATGGGGGGATTGCTGCTGTGCTGGTTGACTCCTGAATGAATATTTCTCATTTTCCTTGTTTCTCCCAAGAAGCTTCTGAGTCCAGAGTTGTTCAAAAGCCAGGTCTTCTAGAAGAGTTCAGAGGGTTTGTCAGCCATTTTTATAAGTGTGCCATCTTAAATCTCTATCACTGGATATTATGACGTAGGCATTCCACGGGCGGTAGTCAGCAGAGTGAACAGCATTTGAGCCAAGCCGGATGGGGATGTGCCCCATCGATGTGATTCACCCGAGACTCACGTTCCAGGCTTGGCAGTACGTTTGAAATGAGGCTCCTTCTGGAATCTATCGGATGTTCTTTCAAATCCACCCACTTTGAGGCCCCCCATCATCCCCCTCGCACCTCCCCCCCCACATACACACACACTTGTTCCACCTCTGAGGTCAAAGGCTCTCAAAATTCTAGAAGGCCCCTTTCCCAGGCAGTGATACCACAATGGAAAATATCCTTGGAATACTAAGCCTCTATACAGTCTGGCTAAGCTGTTGCTAAAGGAAATGGTGACCCAGTAGTTTCATGGGCCCTGTGACTTTTCACCATTAGCCCTGATCCTAAACAAACTGAAGCTCAAGGCTTTGATCTGGGCTTGGAGCTTTCCGAAGAACTGATAAGGTAAATGACTCATTCATTAGTTCAACATTTTATGTAGTGTTCTGGGGATACAGAAAGGAATGAAACAGACAATAGTCATGTTAACATGGCATGAAGTTTGGCAGCCCAGGGCAGGGAGGGAGGAGAGACAGATGGATGGAGAAGGACTTTTTAATGATCTAGAGGGTTTCCTTGAGCCAGACCTACAAACTTTCAATACCAAGCACTGAGAGCAGCCCGTCGCTTCTCGAAGGGGTTGCTGTGATAATTCTTTGCATTATTCCGTTTTATGAGGTTGAGCTATACAATGGCTATTAACTGAATGCAAGGTCATTAAAAATTAAGTTTCATGTTATTATTTCGGGTGTCATGAGAGTAGCGAAACTAGCACATTTGATTCCCAGAATAACAGCTTCATCAAAACGATGAGTCATGGCGAGCTAAAGGGACTGTGTTTTAATGAAGCAGTCTGGTTACGTAGTTCATCTGTGCTGAGCAGCAGACTGACAAGGGAATAGGAGACAGTCTATTTTTCCAAGGAAGAATTAGTCCCCGATGCTGTCTGTCTGTCTTTACTCCCCTCTCTGCACCACCCGCTCTGCTCCTTCTTGAATACACTCTTGTCTTGGGGTTTTCCTTAACTACAAATATAACATGAAACAATCTCCATTATTTAAGTTGCAAGTCCCCTCTTGGCATTTGTTAACAAATAAGCATCACTAAACATTTTCTAATGCATCTGCCGTGTTGAAGGCACCGTGGGGCTAGGAAAGACTCTAAGATTGTCTCTTCTCCTTGCGGAGGAGCGACTAGCCCTGTAGGAGCGCCCGGCCCCCCTGTAGGAGCGTTGGCCCCCCAGTAGGAGCGCCTGGCCCTGTAGGAGCGCCCGGCCCCCTGTAGGAGCGTGTGCCCCCCCTGTAGGAGCGCCCGGCCCTGTAGGAGCGCCCGGCCCCCTGTAGGAGCGCCTGGCCCTGTAGGATCGCCCGGCCCTTTGGAAGTGTGTGTGTGGAATAGTCAGACCCCCGGCACACGTGTAGCCAGCAGAAAGGAATGATTGAGCAAAGGGTGGGTTGTCAGCCAGGAGACCCTCAGAAAGGAGACAGGACATGAGTTCAACTCTAAAGAATAGTTTAAATTTTGAATAAATTGCCATTTTTATCATTTTCCAATTTGTTTTTCTTCTAATTTCACAAACTAAAAATTTCCTATGAGCAAATGGGTAGTGCACCATTATTCTCATGCCCGGTCTCAGCTGACCACGGTATGGGTAGTTTTGGTTATTTTTCTAGCCCTTGGAGAGGACTCACACTTTAAAGGCTGAGATTTGAATCTCACTGGTCCTGGAGGTGTGACATTGTGGAGTAGTAAATTCTAGTGTCAGGGAGCTGTAGCGCAGACAAGACGATATGGAAAATTAGCAAGTAGAAACTAAAAGAGGAAAAATTAGCAAGGAGAGACACAAAGAGGGGAAAAATTATCCATGTTCAGCCTCAGCAATGTAACCATAGGTGATTTTTGACTTGTGATATTCTGATATAAATGTTTCGATGTAAATTTCAAATGTATTATCTTCCACTGAGTATCATGTAGTATTATTTTTAAAATACCTTAATAAACTCCGGCTCTGTGTCTTGTGATGTACGTTAGCGATGGCTAACATGCTTGGCCACTACCAGCTGTCTTGTTTGCACATTAAACATAATAAATCTAGATTTGCAAACGTCTTGACACACAATACGTTAGAGGTGTGACCTTTAAAACATACATCCAAATAAGGGCTGTCCTTTAAATTTGGTCCTGCATGAAGCTGTCATGGCCCGTAAACCAAAATCCATCCGCCAGAGACTTGGTAAGTCTGGCCTCAGTCTTAGAGAGCCAGGATGAAACTGCCCGGATGCATTGCCTTACACCGGCGTGAACTCTGGAAGAAAGAAGCATGGGGTTGCCCTGTGATCATCTGTCTCGTCCACTCACGGAACACACATTTGCGTGGCGCTCCCCCCTCACGGCTCAGCGCTGTGCCAGGGAGGCCGGTCCTGCCTCTCAGGATTGCCACGCCTGCAAGAGGACGGGCGAGAGTTGGCAAACGAACAAGAAGGAAAGGGCTGTTGGAGACGGAGGAAATGGCATGTAAACACATGGACGTGGGGAACAGCTTGGCATTTTGGGGAACAACAGATGGCTTGGCATGACCAGGATGTGAAGTGCACCGAGAGGAAGGTGCTCAGGATGCTGGAACCTTATTTTAAGCCGGACGAGGAAGGATTCTCTTAAGCTTGAAAAGTCTCCGCATTATTAAAGCTGTTATCTGTCCTTTCCACCATCGTCGGGAAGAAAGTTCTAATAAGCTGCTCAGGGACACTGTTACTGAAATTTGGGAGATTTAGGACAGGAGGTCCAAAGGCTATAAATAAGCCAACGGGAGGTGTCAAAGCGATGTCTTCTTTTCGTTAGCTAATTATTTCTCTTTTCGGTCCGAATAATTAAGAAAACCACAGAGGCCCTGTGGTTTTCTTAATTATTTTCTTAATCACCCTTTCACTGCCTTTTGTATTGTTTTAATACTTAAAACGCATTAGCCTGTTTAATTTATACGACCTAAGTAATAGATAGTCATCCCCCCCATTTTACAGATGGGAAAACTGAGGCCCAGAGAAAAAATATGCCCAAGATCTCCAGGCCACTAGGAGACAAAATCGAGATTCAAACACGGATCCATTTGCTGCCAAGGTTCATGGTTCATACTGTGCTGCCACTTTCCTTAGTCAGCCTTAACCCGTGCCATCCTTGGGTGTGAAGATCCTCTGCTCTGAAGAAAATGTAAACCCTTCACTGAACTGCCCCAAAGTGTCGGATAGGAAATGTTGCCATTGACTTCCCTAAACCAAAATATTCACATGACCCATTCCGGAAGTTGCTAGGTTGGGAATTTCATAGCCACCTTCCCTTCAGCTTTTTGTACAAACTGCACTCTGGCCCCTGAATCCTCAAATTGGGTTAAAGAGCAAATGGGAATTTTGCAAAATCTCTTAAGTACGATGAAGCTTTCAGATGTGATCTTAGGAAACCTTTTCAACCTCAGCCCCTTGTCTCTAAAAGGAACTAATAATCCCAGTGGTGTTTCCGTGGCCCCAAGATTCGGCACAGGCTCCGAAATAAAGGGCATTGGGTTCTATAGATAGGCTGCCTGCGGGCTCAGAGGCGAGGGGACACTGTAAGGGTGCTTAGTTACAGCTGCCGGATTCAGAATCAGACTGGCGAACTGCGCTTTCTGTATTTCTCTTTAAGGCCTCCCATGGTCTGGCATCTGTGGGATTCGTTACTGTTGATATACCCAGTTTATAAACAGAAAATAGTTCTTTAAAGACAAAGCCCCAGTGTGTTTAATGTTTAAAGCGATGGAAGCCAAGGAGCCGGAGTAGCTGTTAATAACATTGCAGAAAGTTTGCTGCCGCGGGGAGCAGGCGGGGCCCGGGGTCCAGGGCCCAGGACGCGGCTGGGGGCCAGGATCTGTGGGTTCAGCTCCCGGGGCCGCCACTCCCTGACTGTGGGCCTTGAGTGACCCCGTGCCCGCGCCCCCGTGTTTGTTCTCGCGGTGAAACAGTCGCTGCGCCGGGGGTTGCTGCAGGATTAAGGTGCCAAGGTGTGCAGACCCCCTGGAGCCGTGCCTGGCCCGTAGGGATAGTCACGGAGTGTGGCCGGTTGTTAGCATTTTGGATGAGATCACGTGTTGGAATGGAAGAAACTATAGAATTAATGGGTGAAGGAGGAGGATTGGAGGGAAGTTTCAAGAGGGCAAGAGCTTAGGTCTCAGTCTTTTACAGCTGACTCCTCAGCGCCGCCCCGAGTGCCGGGCTCAGAGTAGGGGTCCAGCAGACGGTTGTTGAATGAAGGAAAAGGTCAAGTGGAAACAGTGTTGAAGGGTCTGTTTTCCTCTTTATTCCAGACTTTTCCCCTGTATTTATTCTTCATTGTACTGCTTTCAGAGAGGAAGGGAGAGGGAGAGAGAGAGAGAGAGAAACATCAATGATGAGAGAGAAGCATTGATTGGCTGCCTCCTGGGCATGGAGCCTGCAACCGAGGCAAGTGCCCTCGTCCAGGGACCATTCCGTCCACAGGCCGACGCTCTATACACTGAGTCAAACTGGCTAGGGCTCCCCCTGTATGTTAATGTTGGTTATGTTCAAAAACATTACGCCATATGCCATAAATCATATACCGTAATGAGCGATAACTAGCAGCTTGGGTCTCTGACTGACTCCCGTTCCAGTTTTTTCCTGACACTGCAAACAGCACTATCTGAACATCTTAGCTACGATAGGAGCAGCTATTGCACTTCATCTTTTTTTTCTTTCTTTTTGACGAGTGGAAAAATCAGACCTCCGGTTATGTAGACGCTTCATGGGCCTTGGCAGCCCCCTTGTTCAGGCGGCGGCTGTCCCGGGCCAGCTGTCGGAGCTGCTGCTTGGGCAGCTGCTGGGCAGCTCTGCCAGCTCCCTCGGGAGTTTTAAACTGATTTCAAAGAGAACAGCAATCCGGGGATTCCAGAAATACTGACAGGCCTCCGCTCTCCCTGTTCGACTAGAAGCCATGACCTAGAACCGTAGACTCTAGGGAGCCGGCCTCCTCTGTGGACCCAAATGTATGCCTGTCTTGAGAAATCTGAGTTTGATAAAAATCTCACACGCAGTCTTAGCGTTAATAATAATGCTTCAGAATCAGTTATGTAAGCCAAGTGTTTGTAGGATTTTCACAATCATTATTTTATTTTTAGTTATTTATTTATTGTTAATCCTCACCTGAAGATATTTTTCCATTGATGTTTAGAGCGAGTGGAAGGGAGGGAGGGAGGAGACAGGGAGAGAGAAGCATCAATGTGAGAGAGACACATCGATTGGTTGCCTCCTAAACGGGCCCACCCAGGGCCAGGCATGGAGCCTTCAACCAAGACCCTTGACCAGAATCGAACCCAGGACCCCTCAGTCCATGGGCCGATGCTCTATCCACTGAGCCAAATGGACTAGGGCTATCTGATTTTACTAAACACCCATGCTTTCTCCCTTCATTCTTTCCTACACGGACACTCCTCCCAAATCACTGCTGATTTGCCAGGGTGACAAGGACAGTCACTTTGGTTAATGAAATAAAATTACTCCTCCCAATAACCTCAGAGTCAAAAACTTGCTGATATTTAAGGTGCCTTCCAGTTTTATACCATCAGCAGTATGGAGGCACATGCAATACACAGAGATTATTAGAAAGAGATGCTGATTTCCTCATTGCTCCCAAACAAATTAAATAGATGGTAAAATGCATTCAAGTTGATAGGAAGTTCTGTCTGTGGTGCTCATAAGACACACAGGCACTGAAGTGATTTCTAAGTAGAAACTCTCTACTCTTCTGACTCTGTGGAATTTGAGGAGGAAATATCAGTCATATCTCAATCAGAGATTGATGTTAGCGTGCTTACTGCGCTAATGTGGGAAGTAAATGCTCATGTTAACAGTACATGCTTGTGTCCTCAAGCCATACCCCCAACCAGACCCATCTCTTCCCCACACAGCTCTGCCCTGTCCATCAAAGATAGTTGACACACTGTTATGTATTATTTGGTGACACACACACACCCCCACCCCCATGTACACTTCACATTTCTGTTTGACGCGAGTCATAAACCTGGATTCTAAACACTGAAATGTAACATGGCCGAGTCAGGTATAATGACTCCTCAAATTAAAGGGCCCCTAGCGAGCCCCTGGGAGCACATAGAAAACCTTCCCATTTTCAAAGCAACCAGGTCTCTAATCAAAACCTGGTTCATGGGATTAGCGTTGCATTTAATTTCTTCTGCCTTCAAATTTGAGATGCAAGCATTCACCCTCCCCACCACCGTGAAGGAATATGAGTTGGTTTTGATAATATTGTATCTAAAGCGAGGAAGCTATTGTATGTGGATTTCCCCACTGGATGTGGGCCAGCGGTCTGGTGGGACCCCCCGTGGGCATCGGCCGTCTCCTGCACGCTCGAGTCGCGTCAGCACTCTCGCCCTACTCGAGCGCACAGTGTTTCAAACACTGGAATGTACCTCGGCATCTGAGGCAGGTCAGCCTCTTTCAACACACAAGCAAACCCTGTAGACCGTCTAGAGTCCAGAGTATGCAGTTTTCATAGCACAGGTGTGGATTTCTCCCCCAGGACACGAGAATGGTAAACCAACAGATATTAGCCATCATGAGTTATGATCTGTCTTCTGAATGTTGATTTTAAATGGTCTAATTAGAATGTCACGTGGTTGGCAGAATGCATGATGGGCAGCCTGCTCAGTCGCGGTTGGTCTGCCGGGGACAGGGTGACGCTGATGCTGGCACCTGCCCGTTGGCCCGCATTAGTGAGTCCACAGTGCTGATGCATTGGCAGCTGGGCATGGAGCACTGGCTATGACAAATGCATCAGCCGATGCAAAATGAGTATGTTCCAGGGAAAATGTAGTGGGGAGTTGGGTGCAAAATTACCCATGAAAATAAATAATTTTTGAAAAATGCCATTATTGCCCGGCTGGCATAGCTCAGTAGTTGAGCACTGACCTATGAGCCAAGAGGTCATGGTTTGATTCCAGGTCAGGACATATGCCCGGAATGTGGGCTTGATCCCTAGTGTGGGGTGTGCAGGAGGCAGCCGGTCAATGATTCTCCCTCATCATTTGATATTTCTATCTTTCTCTCCCTCTCCCTCTCCCTTCCTCTCTGAAATCAATAAAAATATATTAAAAATAATAATAATACTATTAATCAGGCATATTATGCATTATAAAATGCATTCAAATTATGTATGTTAACATTAAGAATTACATGACAATATAATTTGGTTTAGCCTCTATCTTTTCTTCATATGTAAAATGTATTTCTTTTATATATTAGTGGCCTAATATATCTATTGAGCAAATAAGCTAATTCTTTTAGACTTATAATATTACTAAGAGTAATAATTCAAATATTTAAATGTAGCTCTCTAGTGACTATTGAAGTAATTTCTAAAGTTAACATTGACATACAGTGTAAATGAGATATCAAATTAATATTTTTATGCCTAAGATTCTAAATTGTAAGGTCTAAAGGCAACTTACCGATGACCAGTTCATCCTTACCGTGCATACTGATTAATCTCCTGCACTAAGGTTTTGATGAACTTTCCACGTGTAGTTGTCTCTGCTTATAATAATTGTTAGAAAATAGTTTTCAACATACCCCGATTATTTAATAGCAGTGGTCTGTAGGATATTGCAACATAGTTCTTTTGTTCATATTAGACAAATACAGTTATTAGTTAAATAAACCAGACATCATTAATGGATCAAATGATTCTGAGATTAATAAATACATTTCCTTTTTGCTAACCTATAATCTATTCTGACTTCTATTAAAATAAATATTTAGTGACCATCAGCTTGGTGCAGGCACCATTCTAGCTACCTTCCTGGATGCCATCATTGTCACATTTTATAACAATCCCGAATAAGACGCTTTGCGGTTGAGAAGAGCGACCTGCTCCGAGGCCGCTCACGACATTGACAGCTCATGAGTTCATACAGCAGCACAAAACCCTTTCCGCACGACCTTGGAAATAGCAGCCATGGCACCTGGTAACTCCGCGCCTACAAAACAAGCTGGTGGGCAATCTCTGATTCCGGTGCCTACTCCAGTCCTTTAAAAATGGACTCGGCATGGAGGCAAAGATACCCTTCCCCACGCAGCCTATCTTAAAGCAAGCCTTGCCGTTAGTGTTTGCCGGCGCAAAGGGCAGCTCTCCACGGTCCCTCACGGACGCCCAGTGTTGTCCTGGGCCGGCCAGGGTGGATCACTGGGTTACACATGACATAAAGATGGGCCGCCGCCTGGTGCACTCCGTTCTAGATCTCGCAGGAATGCATCGTTCTCCTGCGGGAACACGTTTCTCCGGTTAGCACCCCCTAACTGCTGTTATGGGACCCCCAGCCTCCTTCCTCCCTGCACACATCTTCCCCAGCCACTGGAGAAAGCCCTAAGGACACGGCTCACAGGTTCCTGAGCCATGACCTGCGGCAACAGGGAACAGTCCCTCTCGTGGCCCAGCTCTCTTTGGCCAGACCCAGTTCGGGCCGCCAGGAGCAGGCCTGCCGGGGGTACAGCTTCTGCCCACCGTGCTGCCACCTGTCCGTGCCCCCACGGTCAGACTGCAAGCTCTCATCGCTGCAGCCTCCCGCAGGAGTGGGCCTCGTCCTCCTGGCATCTCCAAGGACCGGAGCAGAGTGTATGTGAGAGCAGGTCAGTCTCTAGTGTCTGCTTGCACCGCTGGCCTAGAGAACTCACCTGTGAAATTAACCTCCAAACTCCAGTCCTCTCCATTTTTATTTCCACTAAAAAATTTAAAATCTTGGCCTTTCTCTATTTCCCCTTCAGTCTCTCAATCAGCACGTTCGTTCCTAGACTCAGGCTTCAGGTATCTGACAGTCCAGCTGTGAGAACAGAATGCTTGGCTGCTCCCTACAGTTCTCCCTCCGCAGTCAGGTGGCAGCTGGCAGTGGGCCTGTGGTCGGGGGTCTGCCATGTGGCTGGACGGGGGGGTCCCCTGGGGCTTTCAGAGATGGCTGATGCCTGTGCTCATAGCCTAGGTCATAAGTCCTCTCTAGGGGAGAAAAACTCAGAGGAAATAACGTGGTGTGGCCCCCCCATCCTGAACTCTGAAGAGAATGACAGTTACATTTGTGCGGAATTCAGCCTTGTCTCCAGGGCCATGGAGCAGGGGCGGGACTTGCACCTGAAGATAAAGGAGAGGCTGAGGGAGCTTCTCCTCCCTCCACTTGCTCGCCGGGAGGTTATAATAGGGCCAAGTGCAAAAGGCAGGTGAGAGTGCCACCGCTGTACTATGGGGGGGGGGGCGAAGGGGGGATGACTACAGAGCGTTTTCAAGGGCTTGAGTGTGAGACAGATGACCCGATCAGTGAAAACCGAGAGTGGAGCAAAGAACTTACAGTGTAGTGTAAGGGCGGGTATACTTGTGTCAGGACGGGTATACTTGTGTCAGGGTGGGTATACTTATGTAAGACGGGATATTTATGTCAGGGTGGGGTATACTTGTGTAAGGGCGGGTATACTTGTGTCAGGGCGGGTATACTTGTGTAAGACGGGATATTTATGTCAGGGTGGGGTATACTTGTGTAAGGGCGGGTGTACTTGTGTCAGGACGGGTATACTTGTGTCAGGGCGGGTATACTTGTGTCAGGACGGGTATACTTGTGTAAGGAGGGGTATACTTGTGTAAGACGGGATATTTATGTCAGGGTGGGGTGTACTTGTGTCAGGACGGGTATACTTGTGTAAGATGGGATATTTATGTCAGGGTGGGGTATACTTGTGTCAGGGAGTGTGTACTTGTGTCAGGGTGGGGAATACTTGTGTCAGGGCGGGTATACTTGTGTCAGAGCGGGTGTACTTGTGTCAGGGTGGGGGATACTTGTGTCAGGGCGGAGTATACTTGTGTCAGGGCGGATACACTTTGTAAGGCGGGGTATACTTGTGTCAGGGCTGGGTATACTTGTGTCAGGACGGGTATACTTGTGTCAGGGCAGGGTATACTTGTGTCAGGGCGGGTATACTTGTGTAAGGCAGAGTATACTTGTGTAAGGCGGGGTATACTTGTGTCAGGGTGGGTATACTTGTGTCAGGGCGGGTGTACTTGTGTAAGGTGGAGTATACTTGTGTAAGGACGGGTATACTTGTGTCAGGGCGGGTATACTTGTGTCAGGGTGGGGGATACTTGTGTAAGGACAGGGTATACTTGTGTCAGGGCGGGCATACCTGTTTTGTGGATCACTGGGGAATAATTATGCGCTAGGGGATACACCAGAATCACCCTGCCAGTGCTGGTTTTAGTTTCCGTCACTGAGATTAGTCTGTTAAACGTTGTGAAGAGCCTTCCACCCGACAGTGTGGGGCCAAGCCAGGGCGGGTTTTGTCAGGATGCCAGCTCAGAGCTTAATGAAGACAAATGTGGTTACCCGGCTGGTCCTGGTGTCCAGGGCATGGAGGACACCAGGTCAGCCCTGTTTCCTTTGGTCAGTGTGTGCCTCTGAGTTATTGTCCATAATAACAGTTCCTACAGGTCACTGTTCTTGTGTGTATGTATTTTAAAGACACAGTTTGGGAACTGAGTTTCCACTGGGAAAAACACACACACGGAGACTTTAAAAAATACAAAAGGTAATGCTGTTGGCTTATTTCCTCACTAATTACCTTTTAATTGATTTTTCAACCATAGAGATGGTTGATGAACAAGATATGTCTCGAAAAGTCACAACTGGACCTTGTACACATCAGCTCTCCCTAGTGTACGGCCAAAAAGCACTGGTCTCCAGAGCGTTCAGTGAGATTGCTCTGTGAGGGACCTCAGGACCAGTCAGCATTGGGTAAAAGTAGTACTTAATGAAGGCACCAACAGAATAATTTTTTGCAGTAGAATATTAGCCACAAAACCATATAATACTTTGCTTTCATTGGATCAAGTGTTTAGTCACCTCCTTCACCAAAAATTGTATGCGAGAATATGATGAGAAGCATGTGATATACTTACCATGACATCTTCTCTCATTGGAGTGTGTGATGGCAACACCCTTCACCCTGGCGACTTACTGATGGTGAGGGGATGGTAGGGTAGCCATTGCCGTCAGCACCATCAGCACCGACTTTGAGTCCATTCATGATGCCAGTGCAGCAGGGACTTCCCCCACGAAGCTCTCACTCTGAACCCCTTTCTAAGGCGGCCTTAGCTCCCATGTGCCTCTGCCCTCCCCTCCCCATCGTCTTCCTTCCAAACTCCATTTCTTCAAATGTTAAAAATCCACCGGAAGAGTCCTCTTCTCTAATAAAGAAGAAGCCCAAACGCAGCTTAAAAGACAGAGCAAGCGTACTTTGAGCTTTTGCTTCAAGTCCCCCTTCCTGCCCGCCCCGAGCTCGGCGCTCGCTCCTGTGTGCACACACCCACCCCCACGTATTTTCGGAGGCAGAAGAGCAAGCACTGCTTGCTTTTTGTGCAAATTAAATTGCAAAGAAGAGAACAGTGTCAATGGGAAGCTGAAAGACACGCATTGGGCTAACAAGTGCTTTTGGAAATGCTTTCACCGAATGTCATCCCGAGGGAGCAGTATCCACCGCCCCCCTGGGCCTGCACATGACCCCCTAAATCCTCTGAGCCAGTGAACGGGGTTTGAAGGCAGGATCAGGGGCCTGCGTATTGTGGTCACAGAGTGATTGGTGGGCTGTGGTCATGGAAATAAGTCACTGTCCTGTTTCTTCTCTCTTCTCTTTGTGGCTTTCTTGTCCTTCTACAAAGCGGGCCAGGCTGTGGGACCGAGGGGCCCCCTGGACACAGGAGATAGTCCACAAATACAGTTGTTTAAATTTTTCAACCCACATCCGCTCTGGACGTTGTCTTCTCCGGAGGGAATCTGTTGCAGGAGGCTGCTACACGCTGGCTCTCGGCAGCCATGACTAGCTGTGCCGGGAAAGGACCCTAAATAAAGTCTGGACAAGCACAGGGCTTTTATTCCAGAGGCAGACAGACGCTTTGTGCGGCTGCGCTCTCTCGCCGACCAGGTTAATCTCCGCTGCTTTCACTCTGCCTGGCCTTGAACAAAACACATTTAAAACGTGTCCTTTGGCCACACGGACTTCCTCCCGTCACTCAGTGTAGCATTCTTCCAGAACAACGAAGAGTAAAGTATTTGTTTGTTTGCTTTTTGTTAACCCTCACCCCCCTCCGATATTTTCCATTGATTTTTAGAGAGAGTGGAAGGGAGGGGGAGAGACCGAGAGAAACATGGATGTGAGAGAGACACATGCATTGGTTACCTCCCGCACATGCTCCAACCAGGGCCAGGGATCCAGCCTGCAGCCTGCAACTGGAGGTCCACGTCCTTGACCGGAGTTAAACCTGCAGCCCTTCAGACTGAGGGCCGACCCTCTAACCATTGACCAGACAGGCGACCCAGTTCCACATGGACAAGGGGATCACAGGCCGGGATGTATCCAGAGGTGTCCTTCCCTTGTCACAATTCTGGAACATGTCAGGTGTGGGAGGCAGGCCAGGGCAAGGACACAGAAACCTGCAGGGACAGACACCTCCAGTCCGTTCCTGGACGGCCGGTCAGGTATAAGGTGGTGATACCTGCCCCCGCCTTGGCCTTCTGGGGCAGCGTTTATAGTGGGAGCCGGGCAGCCTCTCCGGGCCGGCACTGTCTTCAGAACGGGTGTCGTCCTAGGGCAGATGACATGCTGCTTTCCCAGATGCAGTGGGGACAGAACCTTAACCTTTTGCACTCGGATGTCGAGATTAAAATTACTCTTTGAATGTATCAATAATATGAAATATAAAAAAATCCAAATAAATAAGTTTGTATGAAAAGAAACTCCAGTTTTTTATTCTATTGCCGCGCTTTGTAAAATCTGGGGTATTTAAAAAATTAAATCCCGAGTAGAATAAAGGAATCGAGAAAAAAGCAAGCGAGTGCAAAGGGTTAAAATCAGCTGTTTTCTTCTTGGTGCTGCTGGGAAGAGCAGCACGGTCCGTGGGACCTGGCCTTGAATCAGAGCCCCAGCGAGAACTCGGTGCCGCCTGCAGGTGCGCCTGGGCCGCAGCGAGTGGGAGCAGGCGACGGCGCTGCCTCCTCGTTACCAGCGGTTCTCCCAAGCGCGACAGACAGGCTCCCCTTAATTGAGGAGCAGGCATCACCGATGAATTTTCATGACTTTATTCGTTCTGGAATTTTTCTTCATAATGCAGTCAGCTCGTTATATTAAAAATGTATATCACAACGGAAGCCGTTTTGTAAAACAGGCATTAATACAGCACTGCGTCTGCTTATTTGCACCTTGGGGATGTAAGACAACAGAGCGAACTGCTTACCGCTTGAAAGATCATCGCAGTCCAGGAGCTAATGGCTCCGGGACAGGAAGTGAGGCGATGCCTGCCCTGGACACCCGGCACGTGGTGGGTTGGCTATCATGAGGGTGGAAGGGTCAGGCGACACTGAATCAAGAGGCAGCACAATTGGATATTCGTTCTCTTTATTGTTCGTTGGAAATAAAACGTGAGGGAAGATCATTGGAGTGCAGTGCTAGTCATTATAAGCCTTTGGAACTCCGGTGTGCTCCTTCCAGCCCACAGTGTGTGCCCTCTGTGATTTAGTCTTGGCCGTAACTATTAGATACCAGTTTGTAGTTTTTATATGTGTTCCTGCTTGTTTCTGTGGCTACTGGTACCAGTCATACTGGAATGAGGAGTCTTGAAGCTATTATTTTTTTATTTTTAAAAAAATATATTTTAGCCCTAACTGGTTTGGCTCAGTGGATAGAGCGTTGGCCTGCGGACTCAAGGGTCCCAGGTTCGATTCCGGTCAAGGGCATGTACGTTGGTTGCGGGCATATCCCCAGCAGGGGGTGTGCAGGAGGCAGCTGATCGATGTTTCTCTCTCATCGATGTTTCTAACTCTCTATCCCTCTCTTCCCCTCTGTAAAAAGTCAATAAAATATATTTTAAAAAAAAGAAAATGTAGTAAAAAATATATATATATACATATATTTTTTTTATCGATTTCACAGAGGAAGGGAGAGGGGGAGAGAGAGATAGAAACGTCAATGATGAGAATCATGGATCAGCTGCCTCCTGCATGCCCCCTACCTAGGGATGGAGCCCACAACCCAGACATGTGCCCTGACCGGGAATCAGTGACCTCCTGGTTCCTAGGTCGATGCTCAACCTTTGAGAAACACCAGCCAGGCGTCTGGCAGCTGTTTTAAAGATGAAGGGTGTCCCCCACAAAGCAGCAACCTGAAGCGGAGTGCGATTGTGATCTCTCTATGTATCCGCACTGTCTTAACGATGCCTCCTGGTATGTCCCTCCGGTTAAAAATAAAAACTGCATATGAGGTCTGGAAAATTAAAGCCGAAATGCTTATGTTTTCTTTATTGTAATTACACCAACATTGCTTAGCTCTCACCAGCCTGTCCAGGGCAAGTGCTTCGGGGTAATCACCAAATCATTAATTTGCCATTGAGTGCGCTTATGCAAGTTTCTCTAGCCAGGATTTCTTTTCCAACAGTTTCTCAAAAGACTCTTTTTTTTTTTTAACTGAGAAAAAGGCCTTTGGATAGCACACTCATACATTCATAGGACATTAAACAAGATGTGGTATAAAGTCTTAACAGCAATGAAAAATTTACAAGAAAGAAAAAGGAAGCCTGCATCTGTTGTAACTGCCTGAGGGCCGGTGGGCTGCCTGGCTGCGGGGAACAGGTAGCCGGCGCACCCTCACCGCTGATGAATGAGACGTGAACACACAGCATGCTCCCCAACCCAGCCGCCGCACCCTCCGGGCCAGGCAGGACAGGCCTCCCCTGATTCTCCGACTCGGTCGCTTGTTCATGGGTCACCTCTCACATTTTTACTTTTCAGAATTTAAAAATTATTCTTGACTGAAAGGCTCTGCCCATGATTACTGGCCTGTCCTCACCAACAAGGTTGTTTTGAAATAAAAATGCAAAATGTTCCAAGTGAGCCTGGGTGACAACAGGCCGTCTCCTACGCTTGACACCAGGGGAGGTGTCTGAAGTCAAAAGCAAGCCATCACTGGTGCCTCTGAACCGAAACAAAGCCGGCCTTCCCACAGGGGACAGAGGCCATCGGGGCAGAGGGGGGTGCAGGTGCGGGTCCTGCGCTGCTGCCCGCCCGCCTCTGGGCACGGAGAGCCCTTCACGTGATGGAGCCGGCTGGGTGTATTTTCAGGAACAAGAAAAGCGGTTTAGCAAAGGCTGACGGTTACACGCAAAAGCATAGACACAAGTGCCTAACATTTTAGCTTGCGACAGCTAGTACGGTGGACATCCATACCCAGAAAATGCGACAAGGGGATTCTTGGCACAACACACAGCCGGCCTGGCATTCATTCCCTGTGCAGTGCCCACTGTCGCCCCGCTACCACCGCATTCACGGTGCGCAGAGCCCCAGGAGGGAGGCAAAGCGAGGGGACTCAAGAGGGAGAGGGTAGTGCTTGATTTGGGGGGAGACCATGGGATCCTTGTGCTAAAAGAGAACCACCACATCTTTATCTGAGAACCCGATGCACGCACCAACGGGAGTCTGACCTGGGGGCTGAAGATGTCCACCAGAGCCATAATCACAGGCCCCAAACGGATGGTCGGCCCTTTATTTTAATGGGTCCCTTCATTTTAATCAGATCCATGCCATGCTTTTCTCCAATGGAGAGAGAGAATTACACATAGAGACGTTCCTTTTTGGAACAGCTAAGTAAAAGTGTATCGAAGTGGTTTTAAATTTGATGGGCAGTTACCTGTTGAAACTGCAATACAAAGGGTCACTTAAAAAAAAAAAAAAAAACCTAGTTGAGCTGGCATGGCTCAGTGGTTGAACATTGACCTATAAACCCGGAGGTCATAGTTCAATTCCCGGTCAGGGCACATGCCCAGGTTGTGGGCTCAATCCCCATTAGGGGTGTGCAGGAGGCAACTGATCAGTGATTCTCATCGTTGATGTTTCTCTCTCTCTCTTCCTCTTCCTTCCTCTCTGAAATCAATAAAAATACATTAAAAAAGCACAACAACCCTAAATAACCCATTTGTCCCCCCATCAATGAACATGATTAGAAAATATTTATACACTGTAATTATACCCAACATAGCTGTATTTTGTATGTTTTGAGATTCCTTACTCTTTACACAATGCAAAATGAGAAAAATATGAGCACACGAAATTACACACAAATGATGTATCTACAAAGTATTGAATGACAGAGTGAAAGCCCCGTTGTTGGGCAGAGAGATGCCGGAGGTCCCTGCTCCTGCCAAATTGAACTCCGCGTCTCTCTCATTAACCATAAGTGGCGTCTGCTAACAGCACCCTTGAGAGGTAGTATCAAGATGATAATAATATTCTTACCAGTAAACTCAGCACAGCATAAGGAAGGTTTTTTGTGTTTTTTTAGATTTGAGAGAGTTGCTGGAAAATGTGCAATTGGAAAATAATTTACACATGCAGACGCACACACAAATTACAGGCTGTCGCCGTGGCGCTTTAGAAAACTTACAAATTCAGAAAATCGGATATCCACATTCTCTCAATGGTTCCAGACTGTGGCATCCACGTGGCTGAGCAGATGACTAAGCAGACTCGGGAGAAGAGCTCGGAAATCGGGCTGTGGGGAAAGCGCGGGCATCAGGCTCCAAAACTCTACCATAATTATCACTTAAAGAAAGTCAATGTGGGAAATTAATTAAACTTCTCAGGCCATTAATTTTTCTAGTCCTCGGATCCATTTCTTCCTCCACACCCATGCGCTGTTGTATTGTAATCTAGCCCAGTATCAAAAATACGTTACAGGGCCCTGACTGGTTTGGCTCAATGGATAGAGAGTCGGCCTGAGGACTGAAGGGTCCCAGGTTCGATTCCGGTCAAGGGCATGTACCTTGGTTGTGAGCACATCCCCAGTAGGGGGTGTGCAGGAGGCAGCTGATCGATGTTTCTCTCTCATCGATGTTTCTAGCTCTCTGTCCCTCTCCCTTTCTCTCTGTAAAAAATCAATAAAATATATTTAATTTAAAAAAAATACGTTACAGGGACTCTAAAAACCAGACCGACCTGGAGTTCCTGCTATTTTCCCACACTATTTATACTTGCCAGGAGTCTCTCTCTCTTCTGAGAATAATCTGGTTTTTCCTAACCAGAAAGACCTTAGCCTTTCTAACAGTTGCTGTGAGGGGTGGCCCTTGCATGGTGGCAGGATTTCGGTTATTTGGTCTTGCGTGATGTTTAGAGATTTGCACAGACTCTTTATGGTCTTGTTGTCACGCATTTGCCTTGGTGAACTCATTCTCTCCGATGTCACATGATAGCAAACACGGAAGTAGACCTGCTGTGTGACACTCACCTGCCACCACTTGGTTGAGGGGGCTGTTTGGTTAACCGTTGGACTTACCCAACTGAGAAGCCGCTTTTCCATTTCTTCTTCTTTTCTCTCAAGAAGGGTTCCAGCTTCCAGCAGTGTCACATCGGCATAATAAGAACACATTTATAGGACACTTCCTACATCCTGCTCTCTATCCTAAGTTCTGGAGGTAAAAGGAAACTTTTGATCACTGCGACAACCCTAAATATATAGACGAGAGCTGAGGCACCCAGAAGAGAAGAAACGTCTCCAAAATAGCACATCTAGGAAGGGGCCAAGTCAGGATTTGAACTTGAGCAAACGGCGTCTAGAATCTATGACCTCCGCCACGACGCCTTTCTCTCTTATACAGAAGCTTACTCATGGTTTGTTTTTTTTCCCCAATTACTCAGAAGAGACCTTCCCAAAAGGTTAAGATGAGTGTTTTGTCCTTTCTATCATGTGATGGACCTACTACTTTAAAAATGCTGAGGTTTTATTATTGGAATCACTCTGATTCTGAGCATAATATAGATTTTTTTAAATGCTACTACCAAGTTCAAAACAAATATCATATTGAAAAGAAAACATATCTTAAAATTGGCACTGTACATTACCATATTCTCTTTGCTTTCTCTTTTCTGCATAGTATTTTATAGTAAAATGAAATGTGTATATATTTAGAGGTTCCTATACAATGACAATAGGTTCCATTCAATAGATATTTTAGAGACTACATAATCAGAAGCATAGATACATAATTATGTGTTTTACAATGAAAA
This sequence comes from Cnephaeus nilssonii, assembly GCF_951640355.1. Classification (NCBI taxonomy): domain Eukaryota; kingdom Metazoa; phylum Chordata; class Mammalia; order Chiroptera; family Vespertilionidae; genus Cnephaeus; species Cnephaeus nilssonii. The sequence goes on along the minus strand of NC_137081.1, from coordinate 4,160,972 downwards.
GTTTTGTTTTAAAATTAAGCTACATAGCCAACTTTCAGAAGACAAAATCAAATTTCTTGTGTTAAATAATGTCAGTGTGAAATAATTGATAATATTAAATATTGTTAAATAGTTTAATTTTCTATGTACTATGACTGGCACTATACATGCACTTTTACATCCTTAGAAAATGAGTTTTATTCTATTAAAAATATTTATCTGATTTTCCCTTCAAAAAGAGACTATTTCAGAAAATTATATGCATTTCTTCAAGTATATTTGCTCATAATATTCATTAAAAACCTCTCAAATGTGTATTTTTTAAATGCTAGAAAGCTCCCAAATTGTGAATTAGTCATTATTTGGCCTTTAATTATTATGATCATTGCATCAGAAGAGCTGACTTGCATAAAGTCAAATTAGAAGGAATCCCACAGATGAATATCACATTTAATAGTGAAACTATATGTCACACCACCTACTTATTGACATGGGGAGCATTATTTTCTCTTCCAGTAAGTAACTAGAACAGTGGTTCTCAACCTTTCTAATGCCGCGACCCTTTAATACAGTTCCTCATGTTGTGGTGACCCCCAACCATAAAATTATTTTCGTTGCTACTTCATAACTGTAATTTTGCTACTGTTATGAATCGTAATGTAAATATCTTTCTTTTCCGATGGTCTTAGGTGACCCTGCTAGCGGTTCTCAACCTGTGAACTAGAAAAACTAAATGAAAGCAAAGCGATTCTTCATTTGTCCTCATTACATTTAAACAAGTGACTTACTGTTTGTCATTTACTTCCTTTTACTCTGGAACAAGATGCATGCAAAGTATTATCAGATCTCCCTTGAAATACACATACACACACACACACACACACAGCCACAACACAAATATGTTAATGCAGCCAGTGTTATGATTGTTTATAAAACAAAGGATATAATCAAGTTAAAAGAAGTATGGGAAACAATTCAGTAACAGTACTGTTGGAGGAGAGCCAGGTAAGCTCTCCATTACTGGACAGAGAGAATGGGATACTCAGAGAAAACAGAAGATGGAATGGGAATAAAAGGATGGAAAAAAATTTAAAATGTCAGATAAATCCACTTAACAATTCTTCAGTATCATGCCCTTCACAATTAGGAACAATTAATTTTTATTCTTAAAAAAGAACAGAAAAAGGAGGAGAAACTTTCCCAAGTTACATTTAATAATGAAATCAGAAAATGAGGTGATGGTGATGGTGATGGTGACAATTTGGGAAAGACTGTATGCCTTTATGAATGAGAGTTTTTATGTTCACCTTAGTGTACTTGAAAAGAAATCTCTCACCCCCAAATTAGGTTTTCCCTACTGGATGAATCAGATTTATAATTTTATAAGTGCTTTGATATCAACTGAGTTTACCAAGTAATCAAATAATACATGTAGTTATTTTGTAATATAAGTGTTTGTGTAAACACATAGCTAAAAAGTGTTTTAGTGGGATACAGACTGGCCTAAGAAACAGGACATTATAAAGTAAAAAATCATCCTATCTAATAAAAGAGTAATATGCAGATTGACCATCACTCCAACACACAATCTGGCTGCCCCCATGTGGTCAAAGATCCTGCCCCCATGTGGACACAAGATGGCCAGCAGGAGGGCAGTTGGGAGGCACTAGGCCTGCAAGGGAGGGCAGTTGAGAGGGACCAGGCCTTCAAGGGAGGGCAGTTGGAGGTGATCAACCCTGCAGGGGAGGGCAGTTAGGGGTGACCTGGCCGGCAGAGGAGGAAAGTTGGGGGCAAACAGACTGGCAGGGGAGCAGTTAGACATCAATCAGGCTGGCATGGGAGTGGTTAAGGGGTGATCAGGCTGGCAGGCAGAAGCGGTTAAGGGCAATCAGGAAGGCAGGCAGGCGAGCAGTTGGGAGCCAGCAGTCCTGGATTGTGAGAGGGGTCCCAGATTGGAGAGGGTGCAGGCTGGTCTGAGGGACATCCCCCTGCCCCCCCGTGCATGAATTTCATGCACCGGGCCTCTAGTGTGAAATAATCAGCTGTAATGCACATCTGATCTTTCATTCTAAATTAAAGGGACTGTTGAAAATAACACTAAAATGAGACTGAAGGTCTTTTATTCGTCAAAGAAACCACTTGATAAATGCAGACAGTGCTACAAGAGGGTGCTTCTACTACTCAGAAATGAGCAAAAATTTGTGGTTGTCATGGGGATACTTAAATTACAGAAAGAAAGAAATCAGAATATAATGAATATAATGAATTTTTCTTGAAGTTCAACTAATGCAGGGTTAAAGCATATTTATTATACGAATGTCTAGCCACCCGTGATATTAAAAAAAGATGAATAGCAAATTTTCAATATATTTAAATTAGGCAAATCTTGTCATTGAAGTCCTCAGCAAATACAATAAAGTTTAGTTACTAATGACTTTAATTTTCAAACGTGGTTTTACATAAATAAATATACAAGTATATTTATAAAAATAAAGGCTGTTTTTGGTTACTTTATTTCGCATTTCTTAAATTATATATTTTTATTGATTTCAGAGGGGAAGGGAGAGGGAGAGAGAGATAAAAAAATCAATGATGAGAGAGAATCATTGATTAGCTGCCTCCTACACACCCCCTACTGGGGATCAAGCCCACAACCCAGGCATGTGTCCTTGACCAGAATTGAACCCGGGGCCCTTGGATCTGCAGGCTGACTGAGCCAAACCAGCTATGGCTGCATTTTTTAACAGGAACAAAATAAGTCAAAGTGGATATAATGGTCCACATCCATTAGACATTACATGATGTGTAAAACATTGCTCCAGTGCTGAGCAGTAGACCACACCTTCAGGGTGGAATTTAGCAGCTTCCACATGCCCAGCTTTGCTGCTAACTCTTAAGTCAGAGAAACAGCAGAGCTAGAGTACATTAGAGAAAACAGATCAGTGAACAATATGGGTGTTGTTTTTTTTTTAAATAAAGGGTTACAGGGGTTTGTAAGGTCTGTGGTCAAATAAAGAGTCCATGCCTTGTCTAAATGAGCAGGTTAAGTTGGCTAAGAGTTGTCCTTTGTGAATTCGAATCCACACATGCTAGATCTCATTTTTTCACAGGAATCTGAAGATCTAGATTTTTTATACAAAAATTCCTAATTTTTCAATGTGGGCAAGTGATGTAAACATTGAAATCATCTAGTCTGCCACAAAAGAACTACCGTGAGTAACTAGCTTTTTACTTTCTTAGAGGTCTTTTTCAAATTAATTTTTTAAAAATATATTTTTATTGATGTCAGAGAGGAAGGGAGAGGGAGAGATAGAAACATCAATGATGAGAGAGAATCATGGATCGGCTGCCTTCTGCATGCCCCACACTGGGGTCGAGCCCACAACCCAGTCATGCCCCACACTGGGGTCGAGCTCTTGACCGGGAATCGAACTGTGACCTCCTGATTCTTAGGTCGATGCTCAACCACCGAGCCACGTCAGCCAGGCCTTTCTTAGAGGTCTTTATATAGACATGTTCTTAGTAAGTAGGCTAAAATCTGGTCCGTTAGGGAATTTGTTGGTTGGAATCTTGGGGTGTTTTCTCAGTCGTGGGTTTAGGAATCTGAAGTAGTCCACCGTGCTTTGTCCGTGGTGTCTTCCAGTACATGGCACCTCCTCTTGCCTGTAGATGGAAGTCTGTCCTTCAGGAGTCCTCTAGCTCCCAGGGGCAGACCTGACACATCCTGTCAGTTCTTGTCATCTAGACCCTGGCCTATTTTTTATAGTTAATTAACTGTTGTTGCAGTTCACAATAGAAGTTTAAATGGGCTCCAGTCAGAGAATTTACTAATTGCTACTCTCATCATTTGCCCACCCTCAGACAGAATTTTTGCCTGAATAACAGCAAGGAACCGCTATTTTTCTGATACAAATTAAGGTACACTCACTCACTCCTTCGTGGCTTTAGAATTAGAAAAATCAGGGTAGTATCTTCAGTGTTTTACAATGTAATCTGATCTTCAACCCGAAAGGCATTGCGTGCGTTTGGTCCTCTGAGAAGTAGCATTCACCAGCGTCATCTCCATGTGCCCGGTGAAGTTCACCGTTGCTAGGAGCGTCCATGTTTTCAGTCTACATGTAACAAACACATGATGGCTAACACTCACACAATGCTTAACATTTACAAACGGCATTCTCACAGAAGATCCTAGTTATAACATTTTGATTCTAGATGTAATAACAACACACATGAAATGTTCTTTCCCCCTTTGACCCGCCACAAAGGGCCTTTCAAAAAGTATCTTAATGGATCCCTTCCTTATGTCTCATGGGGAAATGTTCTCACCTGAAATGTAAAGCTTTCTCTGGTTGAGATGATCACAGTGTAATAACATAAACTTGATTCTATGGAATTTTTTCAGTTACATCGATGAGGATGTAGATGTTTCATGTAAAGGGCCTCACTTAGTGTTCTGGAATATAGATGCTAGCCAATAAACACAAATATCCTTCGATAACTCTCTTACGGCCACTTTCTTTCCAAATGCACCTGTTTTATCAACTTACCTGCTCATGCCAATTTCTAAAACAAAATTCCCATCATGGTCATTCCACATCCGGCGTGTGCTCTGGATTCCTCCCGCCCCTGGAAGAGTGGACGTAGCTTTCAAGGACCTCTGTGAACCTGTTTCATTGCTTCCCCTTTCTCGTCATGCTGTATTCAAACTCAACAACTTTCTGTTAAGCTTCTCTCCCAGGCTTGTATCTTTGCTACACTTTTCCATCATCCTGGCTTCATTTTATTACCTCTTTCCCTCACCAATTATATCTCATAAAAATCTTCCTCAAACCCTGACATATTTCTACACCACTTCCAATTCTCTACTCCCAGAGCACCGTGGGGCTCTGAAATCACATCTGTCGGGGTTATGGTCTTAAAATTAATGAAGTACATACCTCAGCTCTATTACAGGCTCACAGGTATGCTTAGGATAAAACCTTCCCCCCTTGTACTTTTGTCTACCGCCCCCTCCTCCCCGCAGAAGGGGGGGGGGTTGCCTTCCACTAGTAAATATTCAGCAAACACTTACTGAACTGACTTAGTGGATAGAACACAAGAGCCATTAAGACCAGATTCCACCCGATTTCAGAAATCCCCTTTACACCTCCCTCACTGCCCAGCCTCAGAAAGAAACGTGAAATCGCATCACTTCATGGCATACTCCTTTTGTTGTTGGAAATTTGAAATTATTATGAAGTTCTTTCTTGTTTTTCCATCTTGCTCTCAGCCCTTCCTGTGAAATTTAAATATTAAAAATGCCCCTCTCCCACCTGGCAACCCTTAAAATATGAATAGAGTGCTTACCCTAGTCTCTTCTGTTAAACCTCACCCATCTCTCACCCCCCCACACACCATTCTGGTCGGTCTCCTTTTAAATGTTGCTCATGTCATCAGCTTGCTTCTTTCAGGGAGGGTTCCAGAATGGACTAGGCAAAGCGCTCCATGGATGATCTCATCTGACCAGTCCAGGGAGCAGTGGGAATATCCCCTCAGTGTGAGCGCCACACTCCTGCCATACAGTCAGCGTCAGCAGCCAGATCCCGTGTTTGGCTTAGAGCAGTGGTCGGCAAACTCATTAGTCAACAGAGCCAAATATCAACAGGACAACGATTGAAATTTCTTTTGAGAGCCACATTTTTTAAACTTGAACTTCTTCTAATGCCACTTCTTCAAAATAGACTCTCCCAGGCCATGGTATTTTCTGGAAGAGCCACACTCAAGGGGCCCCCAAGAGACGCATGTGGCTCGCGAGCCGCAGTTTGCTGACCACAGGCTTAGAGTGAGCTTCAGCAGCACACCCCTGTGTAGTGAGTGACTGCTAGCTGCCAGCCGCCACAAGCCCTTTCACGTATGTTGTCTCAGTACATTTGTAATTGGTTAAAGCTCCCAAGTCATTGCCATGTGAATTGCTGAAAAGAAAAGAACTGTCCTCAACATATTATTCCATAATTGCCATTCCAACAAAAATCTAAGCTTTTTCATGCATCCCAGTCGAACTTCCTTAGGCTGGCATTGTCGCAGCCATTCTCCCAGTTAAATCTCTCTCTGTTGGGTTGGCCTCATCCATTCCACCTGTCAAGATCCCTTAAATATCTTGTTTCCGGTGTCAGTGATAGTAGTGGATTGTCCCATCTTTGAGCCAACCACGTATTTGATAAGGACACCATTTAATTTTCAGCCAAGACACTGATAGAAAGACTGTTGAGCTGAATGGAACAGAGCCAAGGAGAGAAGCACCCTTTCTACTGATGCATAATTAAAACCCCTCAGGGAGGGCTCTGTTGTAGCTCCAAACTTCTCTAACTTCTACACTGAGTGGCCAGATTATGATGATCTCTGAACGCATAATAATCTGGCCACGCAGTGTATATCCTATGTAATAAAAGGCTAATATGCAAATTGTCCCCTCGACCAGGAGTTTGACCAGCAGGCAGGCTGGCCAACTGCCCATGTTCCCTCCTCCTGGCCACGCTGGCTGGACCCCACCCACGCACGAATTCATGCACCGGGTCTCTAATACACACACACACACACACACACACACACACACACACTCTGAATGGCCAGATTATTATGCATTCAGAGATAATAATAATCTGGCCACTCAGTGTAATATATCTTTATTGATTTCAGAGAGGAAGGGAGAAGGAGAGAGAGAGAGAAACATCAATGAGGAGAGAGAATCATTGATCGGCTACCTCCTGCATGCCCCACACTGGGGATGGAGCTTGTTACCTAAACGTTCTAGTGCTTGTTGTACATTCTCAGTCACAGCTCCAGGAGCATCGTGAAGTTCCAGGAAGTGTCGTAGATTATGACAGAAATCGCCTGAAATGAGAGGCTGGCTCGATGTGCCTCATTCTGAGTGCGCTCTTGGTGTTGTTTATTTATTGAGTTTACCACTTACTAGAGGTTCCAAACTAATACTCTGACAACCCTTTATGAAATTTTGCAAAGTTAATAATTGTCTGACAACTTATGGACTCTGTGCTTTGACATCTATCCACTTTTTAACGTTGGGTCATTTGCTCATGGCCAGTCTTATGGGATTTCCTCTATTCACCATCATTTCCCAGTGATGAGCCAGCATGATAACCTCTCTGATGCAATGTGTCTGCCTCTGGACTTGAACATTCATTTAAAGAGGCCAAATGCTCGCATAATCTTTGCTTTTATTTTGTGCTTCAATTACCTCTTTATGATGCTATCTTTCCTAATGTGAAGCTAATTCTCCCAATGGAGAGAAATGGAAGCAAACCACCATTTTATCACACTTAACAGTATATCATTTCTCCCAAGCAGTGATTGCATGCATCAATTAAAAAATATTTTCACTCTTATACAGTGTTTATATTGCACATATTTTATGCACATTTCAATGAAAACTCTGTAGTATCCTTAGTATGGATGAGAAATGTCAGCTATTTCAGCCTCTTGGTCCTGTTCTTAAAGATTGTTGCTTCACTTTTGTATTTATCTTTTATTCATATTTTGCACATTTTGCTTAACTAGGAACTCATCAGAAGAGAGCCCTAAGCAACCACACTGGTTTCCTTGGATACCGAGTCTTATATTTTCCTCATCAGTATCATTTGTGATTGTATTATCAGGTTTTCAATTTTTACTCTACACCTTCTTTAAATGTGCTGGTCGTGAAACCCCCAGGGGGACTATGACAGCTATTGCCTCTTAAATTGTTTTTTTTATATAATTTCTTATAAACTTGGGTATGCTTTAGTAGCCTTTTCTCAACTGCTAAAATGTCATGGATGCTTTCCCTAAACCAGTGATGGCAAACCTATGACACGTGTGTCAGCACTGACACGCGTAGCCATTTCTGATGACACGCGGCCGCTGAGGTGGCCGCATGCCGAGGATGAAACATTTGCAAAATAATGTTTTTTCCTCAAAGTGACACACTGCCCGAGTTATGCTCAGTTTTTGGGCGAAGTTTGACACACCAAGCTCAAAAGGTTGCCCATCACTGCCCTAAACGTTTCCATTATTTCAGGTTCAGGGATAAGCTCCTCTTTGCTGGTAAAAAAAAAAAATAAAAATAAAAATCAGGACTAGAAACTCCCTTCATTGTCTTATTTTCACCCGAGGAGTGCTGTTTCAGCAGACAGCACCGTTTTCAGATGCTCCTTCGTGGAGAAAGGGTTTTCTAGTAAATGTCCAGGTGGTGGAATTTCCAGTAGGTTGCCTCGTTTAACACTTGTGTGATTTGTGTAATAAAGCATCCGTGTCATACAAGTGCTTGTTAGACATGTGGACTCTAAACCTCAGCCGGACCTACAGTATCAGAAACTCGGGAGGTGGGTCTCAGCTGCCTGTGTGTCAGTCAGCCCTCAGGGAACTGTCCTGCCACGGAAGTTTGAGAACAACAACTGTAAAACATCCATGCAGAGTGTCAGCCCTTAGCACGCAGGTTGGCTCAGATACTGCCTTTCCACATCACAGGTTTATAAGCAAATGTACATCCTCTTACCACAGAGGAGAATGTTCCTGCCTTTTCTATTGACTTTTTTAAATTCATTCAAATATTTATTGAGAAACCAGGGCGATACAAAGGTGTTTGAAACATGGTCAAAGAGGTGAGGCCAATGCACGAGTAGAAAGCACAGTAGAAGGTGCAGTCATCGGGCAGTCAGAGAAACTAGTGCTTTAGGAGGTCCAGGTGAGGTTTCTTCCTGCCGGAGGGGGTCGTGGGTGGGGCAGTCAGGAAAGGGGATTGAGGTTAAAGTAGAAGATGGCAGTCGGGTTGTTGAGACTCAGTATGGCCCTCGTCTCTCCTTTTCCTCCTCCCCCGTCTTTGTGCTTAATTTACCCATAGTGCCAGGATTACCCAGGGAGCTTTATTTCTTGCATTTGTGCTTTCATGTCTTGTACAGAACGAGGTCCTTTCGGTGTTCGAGGTGTTTTCCTGTTTTTTGAAGGATTCTGACCTTTTGATCTTGGGGTTGACGGTTTTGAGTCTTTCCCATTCTGGTTTGATTTTTTGTGAATTTTTGGCTGGAGCATCTCCTACAGATTTCTATACTGGAGCTTTCTCTTCAGCTTCCTCCTCATCAAAATCCTCATCATCTCCATCACCATGACCTTCCTCATCACCTTCTTCATCAGCAGGGTGTTCTGCTTTTCTCTGTGGAGCATTGCTACCAGGGCCAGGATGCTTCCAGGGATACTGAGGGGTTGCACAGCCTCCTCCTCTCCATCTTTTGACTCTGCATCTCCCTCCACAGCTACTAAGTGCTTACACTAACATGCCCGAGCCATGAACCACACCACAACCACGGAGACCACTGGCGTTATTTCTGGGCCAGCAGTGGTGTTTCCAAACCTCCAAGGGAACCCGTTGGCTGTACAGGCATATTCACAGCTGCCAGTGTTACTGTAACTGGACTGCCTTCATAGCTGGAGAGTTGAGAGGTTTTATGAATCAGAAAAGCAAGAGGTAAGGAAGCCAGTTTCGTGAAAACAGGAGAAAAGGCTTAGCAGTTAACCTTAGGATGAAGTATCTGTTCCTTCATACTTAAGTCTTTAAATGGAAAATTACTTGTACTTAACCTTTTATGATTCAGAGAGCAATTTAGTTGTAATTATAGCTAATCCAATTAAAGATGGATTATAATAACTGCTGAATTAATAGGTCATGAAATACTGAGTTTAATTAGTAGATTCCTATTTATTTTAAAAAAGTGAAAAATACTTCTTAAATTATGTGAAAACTCTTTAAAATTATGGTCTAAACTTCAAATTGTGGAGGCTAACATTTAAAAAATCAGGATGCATCTTAAAACTGAAATGTAAGAACAAACATGAGGTCTTCAGAATCTTGCATGTAGGATTTTTCAGGGTGACAGAGCTAAGGTATTAAAATGTTTTCTTCCAAATGCGTCCTTTTCCCTCGGATAACCCAGGAACCACCTACTCCTTGGCCAGAAGGATGCTAGTTATCTGAGGATAAATCTACTTATTTCCTTCTATTTTTTAACATGCTGGTAGAAAGTGTCAGGATATTTCATTTTCTTCTCTTTCAAATTCTCCACTGGGTTATATTTTCAAGATGGCTAGAGGTACCTACTGAGAGAATTGTTAGACATTTAAAAAAAAAATCGACCCAGAATAAACGATTAGGGAACTCTCAAGGAGCCAATTCTAAGGCCTGCCTGAGGATCCTAGGATTCTGTGCAGGTCACCTGGGCAGGCATGTGGGAATATGAACTGGCACCAGCGCTGAAATGCCTCATCTGGGAGCCCCAGGCCGGAACATGCCAGCATTACTCCGTGCTTAGCGCACTCCGATGGAGCATCCAGGAGCGTCCCCGCAGAAATACTGTGGAGAGGTACATGTGGCAGTTCACATCAGACCCCAAACCACCCAGAAGCCTGGTCTGCGCCCACCGGGGGGTGGCACCGCCTCCTGGGCGCCCAGAGGAGCTGCCGCCGCACTTGCAATGGAAATGCATCTTCTGCGAGCAGCAGCCCCTGGGACACCGTCGCCCGCGCCTTTCGCATGGGGAGCTGCTGGGCAGCCCAGAACCAGGGTTTGCCTCATGTTGGAAACAGGTGTGTTCTCAGAGTCGATCTCTGAGCGCTTCAGACTTCATACATGCCAGGAAGGAAGGAGCGTGTGGTACCTGACGAGCTCCTGGCATGTTCAAACTCCTGCGGCCTCACGAATGCTGACTCCCCAGCCTTCCTTCCTGTTAGCACGGCGCTGCCCAGGAACGGAAAGGTTCGCCGTTTCTCTACTTTCCTCTTGAGATGAGGCCGCCAGGGCAAACCTGTTCGGAGGTTAATTTTCTATCTGCAAATTCAAGCATTCACTTTTAGCACCTCCTTCCTCGCGTCGGAAGATGATGTCTGATTGTACAAGAATTTTAAAGGAGCACCCATCTGGGTGTGTTTAGAGTAGGGGACGTTAAAAGTAAACTTGAAAGTTAAAGTGGTTTATTAGAATATTTGTTAGTAATCTGAGTTACAACTAAGGATATTACATTATGCTAATGCTGAGTTGCTACTTCATATATCAGTTTTTAAATATTTTAAAAATGGAGTTGTTTAGGAAAATGAGAAATATATATAGACATTGAATAAAAATAGTATTTTTAGCTTTTTGAAAATAGGCTTTATATAAAATGACAAATCGCTTGTGACAGATGCAATTTATTTGGACTTAAATTTAATTAATGAAAAGCTAAACTTATAGAAAAGACTGACAACTTCAATGATCTGAAATTGAAGGTTGCAGTGGCAAATCAAGGTTGGAAAAATAAATCATACCACTATGCCACACAGTAGAGTTGTGTAGCTTTGTGCTAAGAAATACTACAAAATAGCTCAGGCCTACATATCTCTAAACTTTCAGTCATGGGGTTGCCAAAGAGTATGTGCATGTGCCATCATTGTTAAAAGGAAGATTAGGAGGTTGAGAAGTGTACGTTGGGTCTCTTTTTGTAGTTCGAAGGACTTTTGCTAAGGTCAGACTCACTATTAAGAGGAAGAACAACATACAAATATAAAGAGAGTGTTACGTAAAATGCCCAGGTTTTCTTGAATTGGCACATCTAGGGCTTACGTGGAGAAGCTTGGCTTTTTCAATTAATGTAAAACTGATTAAAATGACAAAATCGTGTGGCTCCATTTTCGACTTTAGACACCGTCAACTCTGCTCTCGTCTCGCCCTGGGAGCACATGTTTCAACATTTGCCCCAAATAACTGTCCCGTGCCAGCCAGCCGATGCCTGTTCCAAAACAAACACAGGGACTTGGAATCTAGTTTCCACCAACAGAAGGCCGCATCGTTGATTTAGTGTTCCCCCACGAGTAATTTGTACATTTTGGAGTTGGGAAGGACGGGTTAGGGGAGAGGCAGGGGAGCGCTCGCACAGACCGCAGGGCAGACGTTCTCAGGACAGTGGGACCCGCAAGGGGCAGCTGTGACCGGGCAGGGGAGGTGTCCTGGCCCGTCATGTGCTGTCTGCCCAGTCCGTGTGTGGCTCTCTGAAGCACTGACAGAATGGCAGCCTGCTGAGTGACAGCTTGCCTCCTCGCTGAGAGCGGGTCGCTCGGAACGGGTCCCAGGCGCCCCTGGTGCCAGCAGGGCCCGGGCTCCTGCAGGACCGAGCGGGGAGCCGGGCGGAGGGAGGGAAGTCGCCTGACCCGAATGATCGCATCCGTGTACTCACATGCTAGTGGCCAGTCAGGGTCTCCGCTGACACACGCATCACTCAACACGGGGTTCTACATTATCTAGGAAAACAGCAAAGTTCAACCCCCCCCCCAAAAATAATTACTCCTATATTTATTTATTTTAAATATTTCCATAGCCAGCTTTTGAAAAATATTTTTTTATTGATTTCAGATAGGAAGGGAGAAGAGGGAGGGAGAGAAACATCAGTGAGAGAGAATCACATGTGCCCAGACCGGGAATGGAACCGTGACCTCCTGGTTCATAGCCGTGACCTCCTGGTTCATAGCCGTGACCGCCTGGTTCATAGCCGTGACCTCCTGGTTTATAACTGTGACCTCCTGGTTCATAGCCGTGACCTCCTGGTTCATAGCCGTGACCTCCTGGTTCATAGCCGTGACCTCCTGGTTCATAGCCGTGACCTCCTGGTTCATAGCCGTGACCTCCTGGTTCATAGCCGTGACCTCCTGGTTCATAGCCGTGATCTTCTGGTCCATAGCCGTGACCTCCTGGTTCATAGCCGTGATCTTCTGGTTCATAGCCGTGATCTTCTGGTTCATAGCCGTGACCTCCTGGTTCATAGCCGTGACCTCCTGGTTCATAGCCGTGATCTTCTGGTCCATAGCCGTGATCTTCTGGTTCATAGCCGTGACCTCCTGGTTCATGGCCGTGACCTCCTGGTTCATAGCCGTGATCTTCTGGTCCATAGCCGTGATCTTCTGGTCCATAGCCGTGACCTCCTGGTTCATAGCCGTGACCTCCTGGTTCATAGCCGTGACCTCCTGGTCCATAGCCGTGATCTTCTAGTTCATAGCCGTGACCTCCTGGTTCATAGCCGTGACCTCCTGGTTCATAGCCGTGACCTCCTGGTTCATAGCTGTGACCTCCTGGTTCATAGCCGTGACCTCCTGGTTCATAGCCGTGATCTTCTGGTCCATAGCCGTGACCTCCTGGTTCATAGCCGTGACCTCCTGGTCCATAGCCGTGATCTTCTGGTCCATAGCCGTGACCTCCTGGTTCATAGCCGTGATCTTCTGGTCCATAGCCGTGACCTCCTGGTCCATAGCCGTGATCTTCTGGTCCATAGCCGTGACCTCCTGGTTCATAGCCGTGACCTCCTGGTTCAGAGCCGTGACCTCCTGGTTCATAGCCGTGACCTCCTGGTTCAGAGCCGTGACCTCCTGGTTCATAGCCGTGACCTCCCGGTTCATAGCCGTGACCTCCTGGTTCATAGCCGTGACCTCCTGGTTCATAGCCGTGACCTCCTGGTTCATAGCCGTGACCGCCTGGTTCATAGCCGTGACCTCCTGGTTCATAGCCGTGACCGCCTGGTTCATAGCCGTGACCTCCTGGTTCATAGCCGTGACCGCCTGGTTCATAGGTCCACGCTCACCCCTGAGCCTCGCCGGCCGGGCTGTTGTGGGAAGAAATAAAACTCCAGCAGGAAATGAACGCGCGGCCTGCAGAGGGAGGGGCCTCTCCGACAGCGACAGCGGGCGCTCCCCGTGGAGAAGGAGCCCAGGTTGGGAGTCTCGCCCCGCAGGGCAGGGTTCTCCTCCGGAGAAGTCACCCAGCGCCTCGGAGCCTCAGTTTCCCCCACACGACTGTGAGAAGGCAGCAAGGCCCTGAGTGTAAAGCGCCAGTTGGTGCAGTGAGGGCGAGTCCTTTCTCTCACCTCCTTGCCAGCGTGCCTTCTTTTCTGCTGGCGGGGAACCAGCCGGGCCGCACGTCCAGGGCCCCGAGAGGCAGCCAGGGCCACCGTGGGGGACAGCGGCTCCCCTTCACCGCCTGTTGCTCTCAGCCGCACCCGGCCCCTGTGTCCCGGGAGAGAGCAGACAGACCTTCCTGCACGTCCTTGCCTGGAGGTGGGACGCCTGGTCCTGTGTAGGGCTTGCTCTGTTGCCCACCTGCCGTAGAGACGGGGCTGATGCATTCGCACGTGGGGACGTTTCCCTAGAAAAGAATCGGTAAGTTATTCAGATTCTACTTTCCCCGTCACCTAATTCATTAGCACAGCATAGGCAGTTCTTGCTTTATGTGTAAAGTAATATTCAAGTAGATGTAAGGAATGCAGATTAAAAAGTATTTCAGGAAATGTTTACAAATACCTCACCTTTCTTGTTTGTTTGGTGGAAAAACAAAAGTATTACTTCTTTTTAAACGTGAATAATCGACTGAATTTTTCAATTTACATCTGGATTTTAGTAGATATGTCCATGTACTGCTATTTTTTTTAACTAGATTGTATTAAACTTACTTTCTCTAAAATATTTTACTTCTCTCTGACCTTAAATGAAATTGTTAGCATACTTTAAATTTAAGAGTATTCTTGGTGACTTTGAAAATTAATCCTTTAAAAAGATGTCTAATAGAAACTTGGTGCAATATAAAGTAGATTATAATACACGAACCTTTATATTTCTGTAGTATTTGTTTTAAAAATAATGAGGTATGCTTTTTTATTAGCGCTATAGTGAATATATTTTTAACTCAGAGGATTTTTCTTATATATTAGTTTGAGAATTTTATCTGTTTTACCTATTTGCATGTCTCCTCTCTACTACATATATTTTAAGACATGACTTCTAATTTATTTATTTATTTATTTATTTATTATTTTAAATCTTTATTGCTGACAGTATTACAGATGTCCCCTTTTTTCTCCCATTGACCCCTTCTAGCTCACCCCCACCCCAGGCCTCCACCACCGTATTTTCTGTGCCTATGAGTTATGCATGTGTGCATACAAGTTCTTTGATTGATCTGTAGTTTAAAATAATACTCCGTTAGACAAGGAGGTGCATTTTATAAACCTTTGATGCACACTGGTTTCCAAATGTTTATCCTTCCAAGTGAGAAAACAGAAAAAATAGTCTGCGCTATCCAATGTCATGCAGGTGATTTTGTTTGGGACCATGAATGGCACCGGCTCTTTCATAGTGTGTCTTCCCAGTTAACTAATGATTCTCTTAAGAGCAGTTTGGTGGTGGCAGCTTTGCAGAGGCTACAAGGCATTAGTAGCTAGTAAGGAAGAGTTCATTCTTGACATACAAGTGAGAAGTAAAAACAGCGCTATTTGCAAGAGGCGACACAGATCTAGATTGACTAATCGAGTCTTCAAAAGGAATGTGCTTGTTGGGCAATGTGCTTTTTGGATAATGAGAAATGAGGAGGCACCCAGGACTTGTGACAGAGTTTGAAATGCTGGAAGAATGTATCTGTGTTCCCTCTTAGGTTTATGATCAATATGAATGATTCTTCTATCCCTCCATGTTTAAATTCCATTTGCCAAGTGTCAGCCAAGAAGCCCATCTTCTGCTTATTTGTGTTTTCTGTCATCTGAACATTTTTATAAGTGTTCAGTCTGCTTCTCTGAGGTTGGCTGAATACATTTGCAAAACTCGCCGATCGTATCCATCCAGAAGATCCTGACAGTTTCACGACTCTGTCGGGGATCCAGACATTCTTCTCAAGGGTCTTCCTTGGACCCGGCAAGGCGCGGAGCCTCTAGATCCACGGAAGAAAGGAGGTGGCACTCATCATTTCAGCCAGCCCCCTGTCAGGTGACCCCGGGAGCCCCCATTAGAAGGTCTTCAACAGGGAAAAGCTTGACTGCATTCTCAGGTTATAACTGCTGAGCCGGGGGCGCTGAGAAAGAGATGGATAAATCAGCGCAGAGGAAGCCAACACAGAAGAGAGTGTGAGCACTTTTCCCTGTGGTCCTGCCCCCCGCACCCCCTCCAATCTGCAGACTAGACATTCGTTTTCATGATTGCATTCGTGCATGTTGCTCTCCAAGTGCTGGAGGTCAGGTGATGGAACTCAGGTGCTGCCGGGGAGATGTATCCCCCAGCAGCCCTTGGGCTGGGAGAGTTCTGGCAGGAGGGAGTGGACGGTGCACTCAGAGGAGCCGCCGATCCGCTCTTGGCAGGCAGCGCCCACCGAAGTCACAATTTTCAGTGGTTTCTCACTCCTGTCAGTGCCGGTTGGCAAACTCGTGGCGGTGATGGAATGAAAGAACAGAATGTCACAACAGAGAGGAATGACTTCAACAGTCACACGTTTTCTTATTTCTCATAAGCCTTCTGAGTCAAAATTAAATCAGCCGACAAATGAACCAACTCGATCTTGAATAAAAGGCCGCTATCCGCACACATTTTTTTTCCAAATAGGAAAATCGGTTAACATGCTTTTGACCATTAGCTTGTTCTAAACATCATCGTGTGTTGTAATAACTCAGAGAACTAGTTTATAAACAGGAATATTGATTTTAAGAGAATACGTTTTAGTGGAGAATAGCAGTTGATATAGACGTCGAAACCTTGCATTAAGGATTCCCTGGTCGTGGTGGAGTAGAAAATCAGTGCCAAGGTAGCAAGGTCAATTTCCAACTCTTATTTCCTAATAGCAGGTATAATACATCTCCCAGTCGTCCCCCTAATGCTGGTCACGTGGTTTGCTGTACAAGCTCTGCCTGTCGTCACGGACTCCACTAGGGCAGTGGTCGGCAAACTGTGGCTCACGAGCCACATGCGGCTCTTTGGCCCCTTGAGTTTTTAGCACAGGCCAGCTTAGGAGGACCCTAATTAAGTTAATAACAATGTACCTACCTATATAGTTTAAGTTTAAAAAATGTGGCTCTCAAAAGAAATTTCAGTCGTTGTCCTGTTGATATTTGGCTCTGCTGACTAATGAGTTTGCCGACCACTGCACTAGGGGAAGCAAGGCTGTGCACACGTTGCACGTCATGCTTTCAAACTTCAGAGCGTTGTTGACATCCCATGACTCACTCAATTTCAATGCTGTTTCCTTAAACCTGGAGAAATTACCTCAATTTTTGACTCTAGAAAAAGCTGTACCTTTATCAAAACAAATAAGAGGGAATAAAGTAGCACATCACACCAGAAGTTCAGCACAAGATGAGTAAATGGGAAGTACAGATGCCGGCGGACGTCACAATTACTGCCTCGGTAAACACACTAAAGACGCACCTTCAGCGGGCCTAGTAGACAGCAGCACGCACATCAGGAACCACCTACAGTAACTGGTCAAAGGCTGACACGTCATGTTTCCCTTCATACAGTGTCACATGCAACTGTATGGTGGCTTAACTCATTTTTCTCTCACTTGGTGTGAAGGAGAAATTGTTTCAACATCCACCTGGAATAGTCATAAATAGATTTGTCTGTTACATGGCTGCAATAAAGCTCAGAACCCAATCCGTGTGCCTTGTTATTCCATATACATCTTAAAATAATGGAAATGCCTTAATTTGTGGGGTTTTTTTTTGTATTTATAAATGACTAAATCACATGGAATAAGGCAATCATAAAGTTCTATCAATCTATTGCTACCTGATAGCATTCTTTTATTTTTTTAAAATATATTTTTATTTATTTCAGGGAGGAAGTGAGATGGAGAGATAAAAAATATCAATGATAAGAGAGAATCATTGATTGGCTGCTTCCTGCATGCCCCCTACTGGCGATCAAGCCTGCAACCTAGGCATGTGCCCTTACAGAGAATCAACTGTGACCTCCTGGTTCATAGGTTGATGCTCAACCACTGAGCCACATAGCATTCTTTAAAAGGCATATAAAATAAAGGATATTTTTATTTCTATGTAGTGTTCATATGCACATCCATTCCATATAGGTAATCCCCTAATCTCATTGTTCTACTTTAAATTAGTCTTTGAACCAAGCAGATGCAAGCCACTAATTTCATAAATACACTTGATTTCATTGCCTGTCGACCACTGCAGAAACCATACATGGCAGTACCATGAACTGTATTAAAAGGATCATAAAAATGACACAGTCTTTGGCAGGCCTACACCACTCCAGAAGGAGAAATGCCTGTCCCTCCTAGGAAAACCCACACAACTTACCATCTGACTTTATTTCTGGAGCCTTCAGATAAAGCTCCTACATTGGCAGCCGCTAAATTCCTCTGACATCAGTTTCAGCGGAGTGGAGGTTAGCTATTATACACCACAATATTGCTCTTGTATATTTCCTGTTGGAATGAGGCCTGTTACGAAGGATTTTTTTTTTAGCACTAAGGAAAGCAAATTCTGTCCTTGCTTTTTCGCTGGAGAGTGCAGGGGTGTGCGTGGAGCAGGGCCAGGTTTTATTATGGCTGCCTCTTGCATATTTTTTAGGGAACAGAGCTATTGCTGCTTCACTCTCCCTATCCAGCCTTTCCATATAATTTGCATATTCACCTGTTGCATGTTTTTCACCACGTTAGCATCATTATCGCTGCTTACTGCAGGTTTGGTAAACTTACGTAAGCTTCCTGTAGCGCTTCTCCTCTGAACAAGCTCCGCTCAGCAGCTCTTCCCTCTCCTCGCTCTTGCTTACATGTAGTCCACCCTCCCTGGAGCTACAGCTTTACCTTTGATGTTCCACAATTGGATGTGTCACTTCTCTGCTCAACATGTCAATAGCATTGAATTCACTACCGGGAGAGGGAAGAGAGCTAACATCCTTAGAGATGGGTAGAGTCTCGCTATTCCAGGGAGGTCCTCCAGCCAGTGGCATCCCCACCCCCGGGAGCTGGTTAGAGATGCCGGATGGAGACCCCTCTAGCGGAACGGGAAGGAAGTTGCATTTTGTCCAACAGACTGTCCAGGTGATTTGTCTGCGCATTAAAGCTGGTGAAGCCCTGGTTCCAAGGCCGCCATGGTCTGGCCCTGTTTAGCCCCTCCAGCCACCTCCTTCCGCCATCTTCTTCCGCCACCTTCTTTCCCCTCCTTCCTTCCAACATTGCTTTCACTGGCTCTCATTTCTCTGGACACAGGATGATCCTATATAATAAAAGCCTAATATGCTAAGTGTCTGGTCATCCGTCCGTCCGTTCAACCAATCAAAGCATAATATGCTAATGATATGCTAAGGCAGCTCAACTGCTCGCTACGACATGCACTGACCACCAGGGGGCAGAGGCTCTGACCAGTAGGTTATCTTGCTGCTGGGGTCCAGCCAATCGGGACTGAGTGAGGTGGGCTGGATACTCCCTGGAGCCTTCCCGCAATCCCTCCCTGGCTGGCCAACCTCCCGCATTCCTCCACGGCCCTGATCATGCACCAGTGGGGTCCCTCGGCCTGGCCTGCGCCCTCTCACAATCCGGGACCCCTCGGGGAATGTCAGAGCCAGTTTTGGCCCAATCCCGCAGGCCAGGCCGAGGGACCCCACTGGTGCACGAATTCGTGCACCAGACCTCTCGTCTATAAATACAGTAAAATGGTCTTTTTGTCCAGAATCATCTTTCCTGAATTCTCTACCTAAGAAACCACTGCTGGTGCTTTATGATCAAGGCCAAATCTTTTTGCATCTGGTATTTCCTTTCAAATTAAGGCACCTGATAATCACAATTAGTTGTTTTTATCCTCTTCGTTCCTATGGGACATTTATATGTGCACTTTTAGTACTTAAGTTGGAATTGCCTGCTGACATGTCTCTTTCCTTCACTAGACTGTGTCTTTAGTTCCCTGATACCCTGTAGAATACAGATAGCATGTAGGGCCTTGACGAATGGTTGTTCAAGACAGCCATGAGTGAGTGGACACTATAAGAGTTCTCTGCGTCTTGTTCAAGGCAAATGAAAAAACAATAAATGTTGCTGTGGGACAATGGAACAATTGCCTCTGGCATCCCTTAGAACGGATCCAAAGCCTGCACCGCCAGGGCCCAGTGGGACCCTCAGCCACTCCGATTTAAGCCAAGTTGGCTTTGGAAATTAGCTTCTACTGCAGAGTTGATGCTATTTCTTAATAAATTCAGCTGAAAACTGTAAGGCAAACAGAGTCTACAGGCGAAACTTACAGGACTGTAATTTCAAGAACAACTGAAGTTGCTTGGATCACACGTACGGTCAAGCTGTTTGGACTCGCAAAGTTAGCGTGGGATGTGAGGTCTGCTTTCTCGCACAGATCTGCAGGAGATGTATTTTCTGAACGCAAACCGCAGACCCACCGCACTCTTCAGGCCTGGGTGCAAGTGCACAGGGAATTGCGTTTTTCAAATGCATTAACATGCAGTTTGGAGCTTCAATGGCACCTTCAATGGCAAGTCATTAATCTCCAACTTAAAGACCAGCTAAAAGGCAAATATCAAAATGATCTAGTAGAATACTATAAACTCTTTTTAAGCGATACATATGCTCAATTAAAACCATGCGCTCATGCATTTATATCCGTGTTTGGCACTACCTACCCTGGGAAGAAGACGTGAAAAAAAGTACTATATAAAATCATATTGCAGTAAGACATCTGCAATGCGTTTTGATGATGGAAAACATTAACTTGGGGACTCCATTAAGCAAACGCTATCCCCCTGCAAAGAAGAATTACGTTTTTCACTCATTGATCTGTATTACACAAACCTCTACTCAATTTTTATTATCTTTTTAATCTCATCCATTAAAACATTGTAGAAATGTAGGTTCTGTCTTGTCATAGAAGTACCTACAGATTGTCTTTGATTTTGCCTCTCGGCCCGTGATCTTAAGATATGTAGAGTGGCACCGCACAGGAAACGTTTGCTGGCCTCCACATTTAGTAGATCTGGGCTTAAAGTGTAGACATTTTCGCCAGTTGAGAAGTGATGTTGTCACAGTATGTGTACATATTTCCTAAAGAACCTTCGCAAAGTATATAAAATAAAAATGTGTGTGTTTTTAAAGATGTATTTGAATTATTTTCTGAGAATTATCTTCAGGATAAAGGGTTATGAAAATTGGGAAGCAAAAAAAAAAATGGAAACAAACATAAAGGATATCTGAACAATTGCATTTACTTTATAAACATTTTAAACCCACTACATAAAGAAACCTGCTCTTCAGGGAATTCATCTTCTTTTTAAGAAAGAGCAGTAAATTGTTCTGAGTTTTTAAAAGCTGCAGCAGCCTCCCCATCCAGGTGTGCTGAGTACCTCCCAGTTTCTGGAGCAAGTGCGGCTTACACAGCAGGGGTCTCTCCCTGCCCAGGCCTCACCCTGGGTGGAGGCCTCGCTGAGCACGGGGGAGGGGGGGGGGGTAGGGCTCTTCAGAGTTGGAGGAGAAGCGTGTTTTGTTCCACTCTGACTTCCATATAGTATCTGTTCAAGACAGAGGGTTTTCTGGGTTGAAACTTGGCTTCTCGGAGAGCTGTTCTGGTGGAGGAGTGCGTGGTTCGGAGTCATCGCTGCGAAGTGGTTGCCTGCCAGGAACACCGTCATCAGAGAACTTGTCAGAGGCTGGCGGTCCCCGGGCCTGCAGATGAGGAGGACCGAGGCACCTGTTGGCGCACACATCGGTTATAAAACGATCTCCGGTCTGAAATGCTTGCCGCACAACCTTCCATTTTGATGAGAACATCCTTGAGTTTACAAAGTGGAGACTGAACATGATTGTAGTTTTTAAAGGTGTAAATCACAAAGGAATAACAAACTGTTCTCAAGTAGATTAGTTTTATTCCAAGTCAGTATTTTGTCAGTAGAAATCAAGAAGCTTCCATATACTTAAATGCTTTTTAACTTACTGTTTATTCTTTTTGGATATTCTGTTTGTATTCTGACGTATTCAGCATACCTGAATGGCTTTCTTTAAATAATTTGCCATATCCCTTCATTTCAAGAACCTTCACTTCTGTTTAGTAGTTAACCTGTTACTAGTATTTTAAATTTCCTTATGACTAGTTTATATGAATATATGCCAATTTGACATTAAATAATTTTGTCTACTTACTGTTGAACTGATTATAGGTCTCAAATAAGTTCTAACATAGTTTATGAAAATTATATAAAATGTAGCTTTTCATAATTTTGAAAGAGTGTTGCACTTTTATAAGATTTTCAAAAGAAACAATATTTTACCACCTCAGATTATAGCCATTATCTGATAGCCCCATCTAATGGTAATCACATTTGAAAGTCTAATTTGTTGTTTTTTTAAAATAGGTGGCTTTAAAAATTAAAAGATATCAGAGCTAAGAAAAAGAATGACTTTTTGTTTAGCCTCAAAACATCTATTAGAAATATATTGAGGTAGCATTTATTAAAAGGGTGCTGTTAGATAAATGATGAAGGTAAAATATGTTCTTTCAATAGCAATATCTGTAGAAATAATATATCATTGTTCTGAATGACTATGAGGCATAGACATTTACATTTGATCACTTGCTTAAAAGGTATATAAATTTTTATCAGCAATCATTAATAATGTGCTACACGGAGATTTACATTTTTAAGAAACTTGATCAAGTGAAAATTGACTCCTTCATTTCTTACATCATGGGACTGGCAACAGCCTTCATTTATATTAAAAGATTTCTAAAAGATCAATCTCACAGATTCAGACCAGCTCCCAGGGAACACTTCTGAGATATAATTAGTCATGTTTTGAATAAAGTCACGTTGCTGTTTTGTCAATCTGTGCAGATTGTTAACATCAACAACAAAAGCTGCGAAATTACTTCCTTTATGGTTGTACCCAATGACTAATATCAACATTTAACGTTCTATTAGTGAAATGTAGTAACTGAACTGTCTATATAGTCAGTTGTTTGATTCATTAATTTTCCTTACTGAATAGCGTGAATTTTATCAGGCAAGTCCTGTGATTTACTTTATTCAACGTATATTTTTAAATTAAGCTCAAGTAAATCATTATATTTTTACTTTTTGTTTTATTCACTCCAAATATATGTTAGGATTCAATTTTAAATATACTGATGAACTAAAACTACCTTCTGTAAAAATAGGTAGCATTCCATGAGTTTATTTTCACATAGCAATATGACTCTTCTGAATTAGGATAGCTCTAGTCATGTTCTCCACATTGAGGAGTGTGATATTTGTTTGGAGTTTTTGTTTTTTTAGTGACGAATACCCACACTCAGAATCGGTTAAGTGCTAACTCACACACACACACACGCACACACACACACTTCTCAGGCTTGATTCCGTGTTGTCCTCGGGGAGAAGAGTAATTCCAAGTAGAAGCCCACGTCACTTTGGGTGGTGGATGTTATTCAGGTGCAGAGATTAAGAGCCAAGCTTTGAAGTGGGTTGGACAGAGCGAAGTTCAAATCCCTGCTGGACGGCTAGTCAGTGATGGGCCCTTCTCCCGGCTCCGGTTGCTGTCAGTGTGTCGTGACGCTGCCCTCATTAGCAGCTTTAACAATAAGATGAAGTGTCTGGTGAATACTCAGTACTCAGCCACTGTTAGCTACGCCTGTCAACTACATTTGAGCAATTGCCCATATTAAAATCGCTGGTTTAGAACTTGTATCGTGTGCATTTTATGTTTATAATTTATTGAAAAATATATTTATTTTCAATGCTAATTATATTTACCATCACATATATCCAAAATAATCTAAGCAGTTTGGATTTAATGTAATTAAATACCATTAAATGCTTAAATATCATTTTTATTATGAGAGGGAATTTCTTAATGAATACTAAAGACAAAAATATGTTTAATAGTTTATGCATCCATTTATTTTTATAATTATAAAATTAGTGTTAATTCATGTAGATTAGTTCTTTGGTTTCATTTTAACAATATGATAACCAAGACATTAAAAAATGTATTAAAAAGTTTTATCTTTCTATAGGACATTGTAATTTACCTGAAAAATGCCATGGGGAGGATTTCTTCATCTATTCAAACTGTCCAATTATTAATCTTTTTATTTATAATAATCACTCATAGAAATAAGAATAATAGAACTGAAATAATCTTTCTAGCTTTTGCTATAATGTCAATATTTTTTTCAATAGTGCATAAGCCTAAACATTTTGAAAGGAACCAATGCCTGGGTAGAGTGGCTCAGTTGGTTGAGCGTCGCTCCATACACTGGAAAGGTTAATGGTTTAACTCCCAATCAGGGCACATACCTCGGTTTGGGGTTTGATCCCTGGTCGGAGCACGATCTATTTCTGTCTCTCACATCATTGTTTCTCTAAGCATGTCCTCAGTGAGGAATAAAAAAAATAAATAAATAAAGGAATATTCATTTTAAGTGCTTTTACACAACCTTCAGCATTATTGAAAAACAAGTTAAAACACATGGGATATATATTTTCAGTTATTATCCCAAAAAGCTACATATATGCAGAATTACAGACAAAGCATCTTTAAAAAAACAGACTCAGCTATGTTAGAAAGAAGCGATAGTACGAATGAGAAATGAATTTAATAAAAAAAAAGGATATCTAAGAATTGCAACAAGTCTTAAAATTCTGTAACAACTTAGCATATAGTAAATACTTGATAAGTGCTATATATCCTGGAAAATATGGGAAGAGGTAAGCAAGGGATTTTTAGACAGAAAAGAAGGATAAAAGTACAGTTGGATTTTTATTCTAAAAATGAAGGGTACCGGCTAAAATCTCCCTCCACATTTAGATACTAGCTTCCTTTTTTCCCGTTTAGAATAGTCTGTGTTCTCTAATTCTACTACTTCCCTTTCTATTCACCTCTCAACCCTCTTCAGTTTGGTTGCCTGCCTCATCTTGCCACATAGACTGCTCTCCATAGTGTTACCATTGATTTCTGGGCCATGGAATCCAATGGACATTTTTTAGTCCTCAACTTGACTGCTTAGAGGAGATGACTTCATTGATCTCTTAGTTTTTGAAAACACTCTGTTTCTTCAGTATGCATAACGTGCCTGGCCTAATTTCTTTTTATGGCTCTGATAGCAACTTCTTTGTCTCTTCTGCAGATTCATCTTTCTAATTTAGACATTAAGTATTAGCATTCTCAATGGGCAGTTACAGATTCTCTTCTTTTCTTCTCTCTCTGCTTTCTTTTCATTTCTGTTTCTTATTCTAAAATTTTCCCATAAGTCATATCACCCCTACCTATGAGTTTATCATGATGTATCCTAATGGCTTCTTAATGTATGTCTCTAGTACAGAATTCTCTGAGGTTCAAACTTGGAAATGTAACTGCTTACACAACATGACCTTTAGGTATAACACAGAAGTGCTTTAAAAGTACCTACAAGTAGATATGCACCAAATCAAATTAATTATTCTCCCATATAGCATCATACACACTTACTGCACACATCACAACCTGGTTTTTCAGAGTTTTCTATTTCAGTTCAATTCTGCAAGCCAGAGACCTAGAGGTCATCGTGGTGTTTGCCCCTCCCTCAGACCTACCCACCATATGCAGTCCAGCATCAGTTAGCATGTACCTGTCATTCAAAGTCTGTCTTGAAGCTGTCCACTTCTCCCCTTCTTCTTATCAATAAAGAAGTAATATTATTAAGAAAGTGTTCATTAAATCCAGAACCATCTTAAAAACTCAACCATTTATTGTTGGTTAGCAATTTAACCCTTTGCACTCGCTTGCTTTTTTCTCGATTCCTTTATTCTACTCGGGATTTAATTTTTTAAATACCCCAGATTTTACAAAGCGCAGCAGTAGAATAAAAAACTGGAGTTTCTTTTCATACAAACTTATTTATTTGGATTTTTTTATATTTCAAATTATTGATACATTCAATACAATTCGACATACGAGCTGCTACCGATGCTAACCGTGTTGAGTCACACTCGACATCCGAGTGCAAAAGGTTAACATGTCCTGGTCATGTAGAAGTAGTTAGTAATAAATGCCATGAGGATCAATGTACTAAAGAAAAAAAAATATCTTGAGGGGATAGGAAATTGATAATAAGTGGCAACCAGCAATGTGTCAATATAGCAGAAAAGGATCTGCAGCATTTAGCTGGTAGTAGATTGAATATAAATGAACTGATATGGCTCTATTGATTTTTTAAAAGCACAATCTAGGTCCCATAAATTAGAAGATAATACATAGACTCATACTAATTATTTATTACACATAGCTCTCATTGATGTATTACATCTCTATATATAAAAGCCCAATATGCTAAGTGTTTGACCCTTCGACCAATTGCTATGATGTGCACTGACCACCAGGGGGCAGATTCTCCAACCAGTAGGTTAGCTTGCTGCTGGGGTCTAGCCGATCGGGATGGGGACTGGGCGAGACAGGCCAGACATGCCCTGGAACCCTCCTACGGTCCCTCCCTGGCCAGCCAATCTCCTGTGGTCCCTCCCCAGCCTCTAAAATATTTCTTCTAATTAATTTCCTTTCAATGTGCAGGAATCCGTGCACCAGGCCTCTAGTGTATATATAAAACTTCCCATTTTAACCATTTTTAGTGTACTATTCAGTGGTGTTCATTACATTCACAATAGTGTGCAACCATCACCACTTCTGTTTTCAAAACTTTTTCATCACACTAAACAGAAACTGCTCATCCTATATCAGTGATGGGCAACCTTTTGAGCTTGATGTGTCAAACTTCGCCAAAAAACTGAGCATAACTTGGGTAGTGTGTCACTTTGAGGAAAAAACTAACTCCAAGACTCTAGTCGCAAATGTTTCATCCTCAGGAGCAGCGAATGTTTCATCCTCGGCATGCGGCCGCGTGTCATCAGAAATGGCTACACGTGTCAGTGCTGACATGCGTGTCATAGGTTCGAAATCACTGTCCTATATAATTAAAGCCCAGGGACTGAACGGCAGAACAACCAGTCAACCAGTCGCTATGACATGCACTGACCACCAGGGGGCAGACACTCAATGCAGGAGCTGCCCCCTGGTGGTCAGTGTGTTCCCACAAGGGGGAGTGCTGCTCAGAGGACAGGTCCACAGCCACTAGGCTGACCAGGATGAGCCGTGCTCCCACAGCAGGCCGATCCCTGTAGGCCACGCCCCCCACCAGTGCACGAATCCCATGCATCGGGCCTCTAGTTAATAATAACTTCCCATTGGGAAATTCTCATCTACTTTCTGTCTCTGTGAATTTTCTTATTCTAGATATTCCATATATCTGGAACCATACAGTATCGAACTTTTTATGTCTGGCTTAGTGCACATGGCATAATGTTTTCAAAGGTTCATTATATTGTAGCTTGTATCAGAAGTTTGCTTTTGTGTAGCTGAATGATATTCCATCTCTGTGTATCCTAGTATATTGCATTGTGTTTATTCATTCATTAGTTGATGGATACTCAGATTGTTTATACCTTTTGACTTTGGACAATAATACTGCAATGAACATTGGTATACAAGTATCTGTTTGAGTCCCTGCTTTCAATACTTCCCAGTATATACCAAAGAGTGGAATCACTAGGTCATATAATAATTCAGGTTAACTTTTTATGGAATTGCCTAACTATATGTCACAGCAGCTATATCGGTTTATATCCCCACCTACAATGTCTAAGAGTTCTTCTCATTGATATCCTTTCAAGGGTGCTTAAAAATAAAAGTTATAAGGCATAGCACAGTGTTCTGGAAAAATATTTTAGTCTAGAGAATGCTAGCATTCATTTTTATTACAAAAATAAATTGCTTTCATGTTTAAATAAAGTCCTGTCCTTCATAGAGGTAGATTATATGAACAACCCATTTGAGTATGGCATGCAATTTAAATTGTTCTTATGATCAAAGAATTGTTTAGATCTAGCCCGTTTTGTTGTTTTGTATTCAAGCTTTATCTGACCAAAACTACTCATTTTGAGCTTGCTGGCTAGGTTAGTAGTGACCTTTGGTGGAAATGAGTAGTTAATCGCCTGCTAGGAAAATCAATTTCAAGGTTGACCTATCTGAGCTGGCTAAGATAATTTATCACATATATTGGGTGACTGGCTAACTATTTGCTTTTTTTCCCCCTCAATTCCAGAAGCATGAAAGCTTTGTTTTAACTTTTGTACTAATCCATCAAATATCAGTGAACTTAGTTTATAACAGATATTCATAATGACATTATTCAAGAAAAATTGTGTTTTAATTCCTAAAGAATAAGTCATATGGTTTCTGTCTTTCATGGAGAATTAGAGAGGGAGAGAACAGAAGCTGAGCAACAAAATGATCTCTTCATTTCCCTTGTTGCTTGTGAGTCCTTGACTAGGTAACACTACCGCCATATTGAGGCAGTTTTCTTGGGATAGGAAATGTTAACAGTCTCAGCAGTTCTACTTCAGCATTGGCACTTATACAAGCTTAGCAGTGTTCGTGTTTCAGGACAGAAAGAAATGTGAAATGGTGATTTCCTTAAAATAGTAAGTTTGGTTTTATTATCAATTCATATGTTTACCTTATGAAATAATGAGACACAAATCCACACCAGTAAAACCACTTGTACCTGCATTACCAAAGGTAAACCCCACATACGTCAAGGCACAGTTCCCACCCCTGAAGGCATATAGTTCATATATTTGTCTGGAGTTTGTGTTTTCCTAACAATAGTTTGTCATGGTCTTTCTAGGTCAATAAATATGGTTCTCAACACATGCTTAGCATTTTTTTTCCGTGTCTCTGTAAACCCTAATCTTGGACATTTCAAATACTGCTTTTTCACTATATCTAAACCACTTTAACCTTCGTCATGTGATTTAATCTCTGTGCTCATCTTGGTGAGTGTTTCAGAGCAGCGGTTGCCAACTGGTGGTCTGCAGACTCACTGGTGGTCTGTGAGGTCCGAAAGGTTGGCGACCGCTGTTTTAGAGAGCCTAATAGTGACTTCCTTGCCACCCTGTTTCTGACTCAGAATGCATTTCCTTCAGTATTCCTCAAACTTGGGATGTGCCACAATGTTCTTCTGCTTGGCAGACATTAGATGAGGTCCTCACTCAAGGAAAATCAGCTGGATTAAGGAGGTAATAGCTTAGGCTCTCTTCTGTCTGACATTTTCTACATATCTGAAGACATGGTGCGAGTCCGCTGTTTCCTGACACACAAGGGCATGTGGAGTATGGCGACTCGATATTGCCAGTCCAGAAATGCCAGCTGACTTAAAGAAGCGTGCCATTGTCTTTAAGCTTTCCAGTTCCGGAGTCACACTGCCTAAACTGTCACCTGCCACTTGCCATTGGGGGATGTTGGGCCACACAAAGAGGCACCTTCTTTGAAGGGTGGTTGTGAGGGCTAGATGAGATGGCACGCGTCAAGTCTGTTGCCCAGTGCCTACCAACTGGAGCATCTCCACAAAATAGCAACTGCAATCATTTCTACCTACAATATTTGGAAAACAGCTGCCTAAAATACAGGCTTACCATTTGATAGACATGTTCAGTAAATGGTTTTATTTCTTGTAGAATGAATTATACTACTTAAGGGAAGACACACAAAAACCATTGAACTGTATGTTCACTTGAGGAACACTTCATGAAATACCTATATAGCCCACCTCTCTCTCTCATTAACATTGAAACAATTTGGTAAAAAAGAAAAATGGTGTCCTTTGGGAATATGTCAGATGCAAAGAGTGTGTTGCTCGACATTACAACATCAGTTAGATTTCCTATGAATATTTAAAGGATTCTGGTAATAATTCATGTGCTAAAATCCAAAAGCAGCCTTTGCAATAAATGAAAAGTTTCCAGGTTAAATATCTTCACAATATTCATATATATTTTCTTGTCTTGAGTTAACATAGGTAACAGTCAAGGTTATAATTTTACCTATAACTAACTTAAAGAAATAAGACAGATAAAACGAAAAGAACTGCCTTTCAAAGCGCAAATATAGAATTAAACTGTCAAGACTTGAAATGTTCAATAAACTACATGTAGCGTAAGATTTTAAAAATTCAAATAATTTCCTCTGAGTGTGATAGGAAATGAATGTATTGGCCAGAAAATTGTGACAGTTAATTGCAGAAGGCTGAATTTTAATGAAAGGCTCTGAGAAAAATAAAATGATGAAATGAATGTGCTGTTTGCTTTTAAATCACTTACAGTTGAATAATTTATATTATTTTTAATTCATCCAGTTAAATTATCCACGATGAATGCTATACGAATTGAAGAGATTTTAAATTGTCAGGTTTTTTACATTAAAATGTTTGCCAATAACCACTTTCTGGTTTTTTGGCTTTTTTTAAATTACTATTTTAATGGTTTTATATTACAGTATAAGTTAGAAGATTCAGTTAAAGCAGGCGTCCTCAAACTACGGCCCGCGGGCCACATGCGGGTGTTTTTGCCGTTTTGTTTTTTTACTTCAAAATAAGATATGTGCAGTGTGCATAGGAATTTGTTCATAGTTTTTTTTTAAACTATAGTCCGGCCCTCCAACCGTCTGAGGGACAGTGAACTGGCCCCCTGTTTAAAAAGTTTGAGGACCTCTGAGTTAAAGTATACAATATAATGAGCTTGCAGGGTTAAATATTTGACCTACATTTTCAGACATTAAGGTAAAATCTCTTATATCGGTGGGTTATGTGTTCACTCAAAGAAAAGTAACCTAACTGAAAAGTATTCTGAGAATCTCCTGAAAATTTGACCCACACTGTTCTCCCCATTTCTGTGTTTAATAGCATTCTTCAGTTGTTCATACCAAAATCTTTATAATCTTGCCCAGAACCCTGAACTTCTTCTTCTTCTTTTCTGTCAAAGTTCACAACTTATCCATCAGTAAATGTTGTCAAAATCTACCTATGAAATACACCAAGTATACTTCTCACCTACTGCTACTACCCTTACCCAAGTCACCATGTCACCATCTCCCTCGCGCGCGCGCTCTCTCTCTCTCTCGCTCTCTCTCTCTCTCTCTCTCTCTCTCTCTCTCTCTCTCTCTCTCTTCCTCCCTCCCTCATTATTTGTCTCTAATGTTTTCCCTTTCTTTATCAGTTGCTTTCCTACAGTCTCTTTCCAACAGAGCAGCTAGAATGATCATTTATGAATAAAAGTCAGAATGTGTCACTCTACTAAAAACTCCCAATAGCTTTCCATTTCATTCAGAGTGAAAAGCAAAGGTCTTATAATGAGCTTCACAACAATATAATGAGCTAACCTCTGCTACACCTCCGATTTTATCTCTACCACTTTTTTGTTGTTGTTGGTTCGCTCAGTTCTTTCCTCAAACACAACAAGCATGTTCTCACCTCATCACTACTGCAGCTCTGCTTATAAAGTAAAGACATGAATTTCTCATATTCCTTCTCTTTCCATTAACAACCCCACCATTGATTTGACTTTCACCAAAGGCACCATGGACTCCATCTCCAACTGCTACCAAACTGGCCCCTGACTCAACATATAAAATAATTACAACACTCTACTAGGTGTTGACTTGACGAGTTGAGAGCAGACCTACCTGCCTCCTTAAAATCTTCTATGTCATTAAGATTAGATACTGAGTCACAGCTAGGGTTGTGTTAATATGTAACTAATTGGTAAAAGAACCAGACAAGGTACAAAAGGTAGATCTGACTCCTTCTGAGCTGCAGTTCTGAAATGGAAGCAAGACAAAGACCAACTATGCTAGGGAATGATTAGGACACATGTTTGACGGTGAATCCAAAACCAAGATGTCCACACACTGGCCGCAACCCAAGCATAAGTGGCACAGGATATGGGAGGAAATCTAACCATGACGTCATTGGTGAGTGTACTTCCGATTGGCGAATCTGAGCTGGTCCATGGGCATAGGAAAGGAAATTCAGACCAAAATGGCACCTGTTTGGGGATGCAGGCATTGAGAAAAAGGATGTCCCTTGAGGTCAAGAATAACGATTAAAAAACAGAGTTTTAGGAAAAGGTAAGATCCAGAAAGGCCATGTTCAGTGATAAATTGAGTTGTAGGGTAATAAATATGGTTAACAGAAGAAAAAAAAATGAGTGTCTGAGTTGGTGGGCAACCAGCTGCAATCTTGGATTAGTGAGACCATCTTTATTCTAAACCATTGCTTAGGAACAGAAGTGATCCTAGGGCTTAGGGGGAACTCCAGTAGCCCGGCTGCGTCGCCCACAGCTCAGAATGCTCAGAGAAAAACGAGCTTCATCTTAGCAGTAAGCGAGAGGTTGCAGTGGGATCCTTAAGAAAAGCCTTCTTGGGAAGGTGACATTCAAAGAAAAACTTAAAGAGCTGAGGGAGAGCGAGCCATGGAGACAGTGGGGCAAAGCATTCCAGGCCTTATCACAAGGACTACAAGAAGGCGGGTGCAGCTGGAGCGGGGTGGGGTGGGGGGGAGGGGAGGGACGTGGAAAATGAGGAGGGGTCTGGGCACATTCTGAGGGGCCATGGTGGGAACTTTGTCATGTGTTGTGAGATAGAAGGCCACTACTTAACTTGTTTTTTAACAGAAGCATGTATGACCTCTCTACCGGTGATAAGCTCATAAGCACGACCTTCATTCCAGACTCACCATTGCCAACTGGCTAGCTAAAAGCTAGAAGAGAAGAAAGCGGAGATTTTAGTTTAGTTTTTACTTTTTATGGGATGATAACCTCTTACTTCAACAACGCGTGTGTCCTGTGCTTTCTACACTTCTCCTGACATGCTTTTATTATTTAACACTCCAGTGCCTTCTTATCTTTTAGATCAGTTGCCCTAAAGTTAAATTAAATTACATTTATTGAGCCTTTGTACGTGGCAGGTAGTACACTATCTGCTTTCTGTGCAGTCATCGTCATTTCCATGTTAGTCCAAGGAAACCTGAAACGCAGAAAACTTGGGAATTGCGGAGCCTGTGCCGTGCCGAGTGTTGACATAATACTCGTTCTCATAGGCCCGGGATTCCTCTTCCCCTCTCTTGAGGTTGGCTGACATTTAGTGAGGAGAGAGTGCACTGTTCACGTTTGAAGAGATGTCTAAGCGAGCATCCTCAGACGTGGGGTGCAGCCTGCAGTCCTGCCGGGAGGCGGCATCAGCGTGACTCAGCACAGGTGCATCCGCATAGGAACACAGCTTTCTAACCCCCTGCCCAGCTTGCAGGACTCCGCTGTTTTGTTTCGGTTTCTCTGTAAAATAATAATAACTGAAGTTGGATCCAAGCCTATAACATTTTGAGGTCACATTTTAAAAGGTAGCATACAAAGTTAGGTACAAAAGTGAATATTTATTTGGATGGGGAAAAGAGAACATAGCAACATACACATGTACTATAGCTGACACATGCCACAAGCATCAGGACTCAAGAAAATATTAGCGATATTCTTGTTCACTGCTTAACAGTCAAGGTGGCCTGACTAAGGGTTGACACAGGTAATGGGTGATCAGCTGTCAGAGACTGGCTCTAGAGAGTCCGTCCTGCTGCCCTTCGTAGGATGGCTGTTTACCCAAAGAAAATGTCCTCACGAGTTGCAGTTGCATTGAACTGTCAACTTAGCTAATTTGTCTTTATTTCTCAAACTTCACTTTTACCATCCCGTTCAGAGAAGAGCCGCAGACTGCCCCCAGCTCCGGCTCGGCTACCCTGCGGTACACAAAACCGGGAAGCATGGTAGAACCTTGGTTCTCCCTGGCTCCTGAAGTCCTCCTGTCTGACCAGGAGTCATCCACAGGGAAACGCAACGTGTTTCCCTAAAGACATGACTGCCTACTGTCACTGTGGCACCGGTCTCCTCCGGTAAGGAGAATTTTTACACCAAATTATTTCAATTCTGAATGGCAGGCAAATGCATTCATTTGGAAACATTGGTTGTATATTGACCAAAAAGTTTTGAAATCACACACAGATAAAATAGAAAAAAAGCAAAGTGATTTCACACAGGGAGTTCAGGGTTCCATTCAGATGAGATTTGGATTGGGAGTGTTTGCTCGATAGAATGTGACCTTTGACACTTCTCCCAGGTTAAAAAGTCACTTTGTTTTTTAAAGAATATATGTTAGGGTTTTATTTTATTGTGCTCTTGTGGTTAAATTCAAGGTGAAGGTTATTATTTTGGAGACTACTTCCTACCCTAAAGCATTATCAAATGATGACATATGCTATCCTATATAATAAAGGGCTAATATGCAAATGGTCATCACACCCTCCAGCCCTCTGCCCTAGCGCCCTGGTGCCGGGGCCGGGGGACCTTAGGCCACGCCCCCCCACCCTGGAACTGGGGCTGGGGCACCTGAGGCTGCGCCCCCTGCCCGCGGGGCTTGACGGGGGTGGGGCTGGCTGGGTCTGGGTCTCACACGATTTCAAGGTGCACGCAGCACGCCCCAGACTCTGACAGGAGGGACATTTTTCATATATATTTTACTAATTTTTTTTCATCTCTGATACTTCTATTATTGAGAAAGGGCAAATAGCAATATTAAAATATTTCCTCTAATTAATTCCCTTTTAATGTGCACCAATTCCGTACACCAGGCCACTAGTTAAATAAAAGCACAGAATTATACACATTTCACCCTATCTTTGGTTAATTGAGGCAAATGTAATTGTCATTGGCCAAATGATTATGACTTTTCTATTCTTCATCTTCCCTTTCCTCTAAGCTCTTGTTTAAACAGAGACTGTTATTACCATTTTGGTAAAGTCTCAATGTGACAGCACATGTAATGTACCTAGAAACCCAGCCTCACACTTTCTTCACTTACTTTAAAAGATTTTAAGGCTGATATAACTCTGAATGTGAACATACTTTCTTCAATGAGAGATTTGCGTAATCCAGTAGAAATAAAAATGTAAAAACCTTCAGAGATGCTAATAATGGAGGTCACAGAGCACCCAGTGAAGTACAGATGAGACATGATGGCCTGTCATTGTCTCCCTCCTTCTGCCCCACCACAGGGCAAAAGGCAGTACTTAACATTGCAGTGAATGTCTAGTCCATTGGTTAGGTTAAAAATGACTAGTCATATGCTTATTTCTCGGAAGGAAGCGTGTATGGTAGGTCAATTGAAGATATCTGTTTTATCGAAAAATCTGTTTGAAATGTTTGAGTGAATTATTGTCTGAATTGACAGGTGATTGCTATCCAAGCTAACAATATATTCTGTTAGCAGAGCTCAAAAGGGACTATGTTAAAGAGTATATACTCTTTTTAAGCTTCGTCTAAGTAGATAAAATGATATGATACATGAATTAAGAAAGAAAGAAACTTGAATTACAACTAAAGCCACATAACTCTATTGTGAGATGTCTTTACTTGCAATCCTATGCAAAGTATGCTGTGCACAGGATGGCAGGTGTGCTTGTGATAAACATTTAGGGAGCTTCTCACATGGAGAAATGCGCAGGCGATATTCTTAAACACCTAAGGTAAAGTCACCATGATTTTCTTAAATTGTTTAAAAATGGGTGTACCTATAAATTTAGCGTACACACAAATCCAATAATTCCTTATTAAATACAATATTTACATATGTAAATAAGAAACAATATTAAAAAATGGATGCAAGAATATATTTGTGGTTTTAGAACACTTTTAAATGACAAATCTAAATTTTAAAATATATATTTTTCTTGTAATAATTTTCAAAGTAATGAGTACCTTTGCAAACTGAACTAAGTTTACAGAGAGGATTAATTTGAAAGAAAGCAGTCATGCAAAGAATATTTCCTTATATGCAGAGTGAGTATTGAGTTTCTAAGTGACATAAAAGAGAGGCTGTTAGAATAGGACTCCTAGACCCATTAAAAAATTAACTTGTCTAATAAATACAGTCACATTCCTATTGTTTTATATTAATGCTTCATCTACATTTATGTCTATAAAATTTTTAACTTCAGTCCGTCGTCATAGTTGAAAATCTCTTCGTGTAAAAAGTTCCACCTGTCCTTTGGAATGAATAAGACCCCATTAACATTCCACTGGTCTCATTGTTCGTGGCTGACAGACTCCCGCCTGAGCAGGAGGGAACGCTAAGTGGTGTCACGGCTGCCCTCAGAGCAGTGGAGCCCCACCAACTCCATCTCCCTGTTTCGTGGAGCCGTGTCTCCACATCCCATTCTCCTTCTCCTCTCCCGAGAACCTCTTCGCAGCTTCCGGGGTGAGAACAGAAGACTAAACCGTGACAAATGTCAGAGCCACTTTGAAGTTAGCCATATGACCTACGACTAGGGCGTAACCTCAAATTATGAATTCTGTAAAAACCCTGCAGCACATTTATCTTCCACACATGTCATTAGTTTGTTGTGGTTTCTAAGTGCTTTGACAGTTGGTTATTTCTTTACTAGAGGCCCGGTGCAGAAATGCGTGCATGGGTGGGGTCCCTAGGCCTGGCCAGCAATCAGGGCTGATCAGGTTCCCTGCCTCCCCACCTCCTCCTTCCCTCACCTAACACATCCGCCGCCACCCACCCCCAGTTCCCTGTCCCAGCCCATGGCCTGGCCCCAATTGGGTGACTGGGGCCTGCCGGCCTGAGGGAGGGGCCAACCACCACCACAGCGGGCAGGCTGGCGGCAGGCCAATTGGTGCCTGTCGCTGGGCTGGGGGGCAGGGGCGGGAGAGGGACCCAGAAGGTTGGCCATTGGCCCCAAGGAGGGAGCCGGCCCTCAGCCCCCCTGGGTAAGGGGCTGCATCTGCTGCCACCCACCCCGGTTCCCCGACCCAGTCCAGGGGCCCAGCCCTGATCAGGGGGAGGGACCAGAAGGTTGGCCGGCAGGCCCCATTGTCGGTTGGGGCCTGTGGGCTGGGGGCAGCTCCTGCATTGAGCATCTGCCCCCTGGTGGTCAGTGCACATCATAGCGTCCGGTCGTTCCGTCATAATGGTTTCTTAGGCTTTTATATATATAGATTTTATGTTTAAAGTAAGTTATGGAAGACTTTTATTCCCAGAGTACAGGAAGCATGAGGCTTGAATTAGAAGCCGTATATTAAATACTTGGATAATAACTACCTTTGTCATTAGCTTATTCCCAGTATCATGAAAAGTCTTTCCATCTTTGCCTCTAAAGTGAGTTAGGGGCATGATTCTCTGTATCTCTGTTGTGTTGTTATTGTCCTTTGTCTTTGTTTTGGTTTTAAGTAATTGCTTCCCACAGTATTTATTTATATATTTATTTATTTTTTGGCTACAGGAACACTGGTTTTTTGAGTTTCCCCATAACTTTATGATTTTAATATTGCCTTGAAAATAAAAATAGAACAGTGTGTGACCTTATTTGGCATTAAAAAAAGTATAGAATTTATTTTCAAGGTAAGAAGGATGACTATATTTTCCCCTCACTGACCTCTATGGTGTTGCTATTCCATAATTTCCTTAAGGACTCAGGACCTGGTCATACACCTGGGATGACACACAGGAGCACAGAGGAAAGCATCATTGAGCTGGAGGGGATGTTTCCTTTCCTCTCTGTCCTTTATTGGGACCAATCTCCACTTCCTCCATTTGTATTTACACACTTTTTCATGGTCTCCAATAAATATGGTGCTGGAAGAAATTAAATTATCTTCCTCTGTAAGCTGTTAATTAAGAGTTATTGTTGATCACCGAGGATTTGGGCTCAGTGGCAAAATAAGCAGCAAGTTCTGAGCCTAAACAGTACCCTGCAGATAATAAATCCCACTGCTCTGGAGGTTCGTTGTAAAGTATTGTTGGGCCAGACATGGAGCCACAAAGCCTGGACCTCTATGGCTTCAGCTGTGCCCTGCCCTCTCCCCACCCCACCCCAAATTACCTTCCAACCTCCCGCCTTTGTGGAATGTGAAGGGAGACGTTTAAGAGGACTTTTCTGTCTGCGGGGAAAGAAAAGATGACTCAGAACCCCCTGGGAAAAAACAAGTAGATGAAGGGAGAGTAAGAAAGCAAGAGCAGATCTACTGAGGACATAATAAAGGCCAGAAAGGAGTGGTGAGGAGGATCATGGCCATGGCAGACACCCATGGTTGTGGGGAACCCTGTGCATTTGAGGAAAGTTCAGCCCTGATATATAAATTGAGCTTTTGTGATCAAATATTGTCCCGGCGTAAATGTGAAAACTCTGCCTTCCTCGGCGACTTTGCCATGAGCTTTTAGGATGTGGAGAGCAGCATGGACTCAGTAGTTACACTGGTAGAACTCAAAGCACTTTTGACTAGTTCTATTTTTTAAGGGAGTCATTATGTTTGGAAGGTCATTGGGTTCCAGGAGAAAATACATCCATTTCTGTTGCTAGTGAGGTACTTGAATACAAATTTTCAATTTTTTTTATTTTAAGAAAAAATGCTATTTATAGCTCCAATATATACGTGAACCAGTGCCAGCTGATGTCAACAGAAATTATGAGCATGCAAGAAAAACTAATTGTTCCACATTATTTTGCAGTTATTATTGATTACCATGTCCTTTGCAAATCAGGACAAAAATAGAATGTACAATCATTCTTACGTGTGATTCTAACTGTTAAGAGAGGGAAAGAAAGATGTTTCCAAATACTTTCTTACCCACACGTTAAAACCACAGGATGCATTTAAAGGGCTTCAACTAAGCCTATAGGAAATCAGACAATTTTAGAACATGATCTCTAATCAAACGCGCACTAATTTAAGGCTAGACTTCTCTTTTCAGGTATAAAAATTCTTCTTTCTATCAGGGTAGCATCCTCTTCACCAACAAATAGCTTAAAGACAAGATAAAAACTGAGATGGACACATCAACACCACCACCACCAACACACACACACACCACCACCACCACCAACAACAACACACACACACACACACCACCACCACCACCACCACCCACACACACACACACACACACACACACACCACCAACACACACACACACACACACAATTCCAGACAACCTACCGATTATCTTTAAATACTACAGAGTTGGTAAATGTAAACTACCACCTGGTAATAGAAAGCAATCATATGTTTGAAAATAAAGGTATAGAATCGTACCTATTTGAAAATTGGTGAAAGAGAATATTGAAGAGAGCTTCGTCATGATTCAACTTCGCACTGATTCTATCACCAACAGGGAAGAGCATCACACAGGTGCAGCAGGGGTTACCATTATCAGTTATTCCTTGTCACTGAGCTTTCATAAGAGAGAAAGAGCAGAAAACTGGAGGTTCTGAACATGGGCAAGTACCTGGACTTTAGATGTCTAAGTTTCTGATGAAGAAAGCAAGGCATGTTTTTAAAATGAACTCTTAAGAAGTATTCAGACTATCATAAAAAATAAGTCAGCCTGGCCAGTTGGCTCAGTGGTTGAGCCTCAACCTATGAACCAGGAGGTCAGGGTTCGATTCCCAGTCAGGGCACATGCCCAAGTTGTAGGCTCGATCCCCAATGTGGGTGTGCAGGAGGCAGCCCATCAATGATTCTCTCTCATCATTGATGTTTCTCTCTCTCTCTCTCCCTCTCTTATTAAAATCAATAAAAATATATTGAATAAATAAGTAAGTAACTCATCCTGAAGAGGTAGTAACACACAGAGCACTTTCGGGACACAGATGTCACTGGGCTTGAGGAATGCCATCCTCCTCTCTTACTTCCCGGTTTTTGGACACTGGCATGATGTGCCCTGGCGGTTCATGGGTTTAGTGAGTGAGAGAATTACTCTGAAGTTCAGTATTGTGATGATAATCTTCAAATTAATATTTCCCTTCAGATAAATTGCATTAGAAAAACACTAATATTATTGTCCATAAAGTGACATAGTGAAACCAGAATGCCAACTATAGCATGAAAACTCGCCCGGCAAATGTTACGGAGACAACCCACGTTCCGAGCTGCTTGCTCTGTGTGCTTAGCTATCAAAATAAGATTTTAATTTAAAATGGTGAATAAATTCTTACTCGACTTCAGACAGGCAAAGAAGTAAATATTGTTTTCTCTTTTTTACAGAGCTAGTACTCTATCCTTGTTTTCCATGCAACTCCTGGTTTAGTAGACGGCCTGGGGTGAGGAGGTGTGTGTGGGGAGGTGGAGGGTCGGCGGGGGGCAAGAGAGGAGGGTGTTGAGGTTACCGTTCAGTAATTGCTTCACTGCCCTAGCCATCTCTCTGGCTTCCCTGACGTGTCTGCTGCCGTGTGACTGTGTAGGCCGGGATTTGTTACGGTCATTCAGGAACAGGTGTTTGAGAGGAGCCAGTAAACATCCGTCAAAGCTTTAAACAGCTGCACACGCGGGAACCCACCACAAGGGCCACAAGTGCAAGTACAAGTGGGGCTGAGCGGGCCCCAGAGCATCCCTCCGTCCTGCGGCCAGCGTGGCACCCCTTAGAGCAGGAGGCTCGGGGCGGGGAGTCGACAGCCACGTCCAAGACAGGAGGCGAAGGGCAGGCCTGCTGAGACAGATGCTGCGTCACCATCGCCCACGGATGACACTGCCACGGAGCCTTCGAGTCGGTGGCACGCTTAGTGACAGGGCCGGAGCCCTGAAGTTGGCCGGGTCTTGCCTGTTTTAAATGTCAATGGGCAGCTTCTTGTCAGAACAGTGGCATCTATAGAAGATTCGAGGGTAACTAATGAGACTCCCAGGCCATCAGACGTCTCTCTGCAATTCCTGACACTAGCCCGGCTGCTCACCCGCCTGTGGTCCCTGGACGGTGAGGAGGGGTTGTTTTTCAGAATTGATGAACACTGCGATGCGTTCACATACAGGTGCCCACGTCTGAGCTGCATCTTGGAGGAAACGCGTGAATTTGATGTCACCATTCTTGAAGCTATTCCCAGTGTTTCTACAGCCGTTACCCGACTCTGTGCGTCTTCTTTATGGAGAAAACATGTAAATTAGCTGAGGTGCCACATTGTGGAGAGAGAGTCTGGGGATGGCAAGGTGTCAGGGAACTGCCATGGTGACGGATGGTACCCCTGGCGATGTATTATGATAATAGATTGTTTTCTATTATATCACTGCATTGGGCTGTGATGACATTTAACTACGGAAGATTAAGGACGTGTCACCATGCCGGGGAGCTTTATGAATGGGCTGGTGCATTTTGGTCACACTTGAAATTAGCAAGCCAGGCGGGGAATAAACACTTCCGGGAAACCTGAGTCGCTCCACTGAAGAGTGCGCACTTGTTTCTCTTTGGGGATTTCCTTTCATTGTCGAACCAATAAGTGTGTACTGTTGACTTCTTACGATCTAGCTCTAGGCTGAGCCCATGTAGAACTCTTTTTTTTAAAATATATTTTATTGATTTTTTTACAGAGAGGAAGGGAGAGAGATAGAGAGTTAGATACATCGATGAGAGAGAAACATCGATCAGCTGCCTCCTGCACACCCCCTACTGGGGATGTGCCCGCAACCAAGGTACATGCCCTCGACCGGAATCGAACCTGGGACCTTTCAGTCGCAGGCCGACGCTTTATCCACTGAGCCAAACCGGTTTCGGCTCATGTAGAACTCTTGACCATAAACATGACCCTGCCCTTAAAGATCTGATCGTCAAGGTGATGTAAGAATATGGAAGAAAACATCCTACTTCCCATCTGTGTGCGACAGGAACTACTAGTAAGTGACGTTTACAGAAAAGAGAAGCAGAGGAGTAGCGATTCTATGACAGTTGGATAGTCAGTGGGTGGATGAATGAATTTCATCAAGAAAAGAAAGAAAGAAGGGGAACTCGGACGGGGAGAAAAATGTACAGAAGAAAAGAATGTGGTTACGCAGGGAGCGGGCGAGACCCTTCCTTAAGCATGAAGGTTGCCATGCCAAGGCCTTGTGCCCGCTGACTTAGTGCCTTTTCTCTCGCGAACCTGGCCGTCAAGGAGAATTCGCATCCCCATTTTGCAAAGAAGGAAACAAAAACTTAAGGCAGCGTCTCTAAAGTCACAGAGCGAGGAAGCAGAATCAGCTGGACTTGAGCCCACCTGAGCTGTACCTGCGGCCTGCGGGGCACCGAGCGGGTGCGTGCAGGCTCGGCCCGGGTGCTGGCTGTGGGAGCACAGGGGGGCCCGGTCAGATGCTGCCCTTGGGGAGAATGTCCGGGGTTATCTGCATGTGGGGAGGGGAAGGGGCTGTCAAAGGAGACCGAAGGGCTTACCCTGGAAGTGATTCTGGATTGGAGACTCGCTGGGAAGGAGAGGGCCGTTCCTCCTCCCGGGTCACATACTCTTCGGAGTGAGTTACCCAGGAACCGCACCCGTCCTCCTCTCCTTGGGGAGGAAATAAGAAAAGCCTGGCGTGGTTGGTCCCTCGACTGTTGCCCTAGTTTGTCTATTAAAGGAACTGGGTCAAGCAGGAGGAAGAAGGATGAGTGAGGGTGGGGAGCATCGCTTTACCTGAGCCTAGAAGGATTTAAAGCAGGGAAAGGAGGTTCGGAAAGGCTGTGCTGGATGGAGTCCTGGGAGCCGGAGTTCTGTCTCGCTACTGTAAATTCAGTGACAAATTGGAGCAATTAGCTAATCCAATCCCCGAGTGTCTCTTTTGTCTCCATTTCAGTGTGTGTGTGTGTGTGTGTGTGTGTGTGTGTGTGTGTGTGTGTGATC
Source organism: Cnephaeus nilssonii (assembly GCF_951640355.1). Classification (NCBI taxonomy): domain Eukaryota; kingdom Metazoa; phylum Chordata; class Mammalia; order Chiroptera; family Vespertilionidae; genus Cnephaeus; species Cnephaeus nilssonii. The sequence continues at coordinate 4,118,625 of NC_137081.1, read as the reverse complement.
TAGTATGGTAATGGCTTCAGGGATACACATATAAGTTAGAGCCAGGTCCCCCCTCAGAGCGCTCACTGAGGACTGAGACCACATAGCCTCAGTGGACCCTACGGCCAAGGTGAAGGTGATGGACAGCCCAAACCCGGGCGAAGTGCTCCCAAGTTCAGGAGAGAAAGACTGACTCCAGGGAAGCAGGGCCAGGGCAGGGGGAGGCTTCGCACACCAGGTGTTTTGGGGGTGGCTTTTAACGTGTGGGAGAGGCGTGGGGCATTCAGAGATGGCAGAGGGAAGAAGGCTCCTTTGGGACAAAAGGAATCGCGTGAGTGAAAAGACTGAAGGGTGGGGCAGCATCAGGGATGAGGAAGCGACCACCTGAGTGCTGGGTTGGCCTGGAGAGCAAGAGGCACGTGAATATCTCCGAAAGGAGCAGGGTCGTTGATTGAATTTTGAGCTCTATCCCGCGAATCCGTTGTTTTATTCACAGCAGCTGATGCTGACACCTAGTAATGCCTAAGAACCCGCTTGCTCTGACCCAGTTGTCACTCCCTGCTCTGCCAATTGGGTGGGACGAGACCCCCCTCTCTCTGCAAATTCTGCAGCCAGAGGTGGCCTGGAAAAGTGCAGGAATTCCCCAGAAAAAATCCATGAACTGTATCTTTCTGTGGCTGGTGGACAGACAGGGCTATGGGCCCGTCAGCAGTGTTAGTAAAAGTGTGAGCCTCCCCTCCCCTCCCCTACCCCTGCAATCTGCCTTTGCACAGTCAGTCCCTTCTTACCTGCGCGCACAGCCCCTGAGGATGTGCTGGGAAAAGCCTGACTTGCTTTGAGCTCGTAGTTTCTGGAAGTGATGGAAGGGGCTGGAGTCCGACACCTGTATTGCCCCCCAGAGCCTCTACCAGGAACCCGTGTTCTCGGTGTTGAGCTGCAGACAGAAAACCCCAACACTGAGACCGGGGTCCCTAGTGAATCAGGGAGCTGCGGGGGTAGCAGCCACGCAGGGAAAATGTCTGTCTTTCCTGCATTCATGTCTGGCTCCAGGTGAGGAGCAGGAACTGATTACACAGAGTATCGCCTCCCAGAATTTACTTCCTTATAAATAACTTCATTTGGGGTTTAGTAAGCAAGCTATTTTTCCTTTTGCATTCCAACATACAGCTGAAATGTATACAATATAGAAAGATAACGAAGGATTAAAAATATGGTTTTATTAATAAAGGTATTAACAGAAGATGTCAACAGACATCGAACAGGCATGTGGGTCTCTCGGGAGTGCTAGAAAGAACTTCCTCAGAAATGTCACGTTTCATTATCGCACATACTGAACGGTGGGATCGCAACAAGTATGCTTTTCTCTGTTAAACAGAGAGGTCTCTGATAGAACCCGTGGTCTCCCGCGTGGCGCCCGGGTACAGCGGTCAGCTGCCTTTCCATCTCTCCTTCCATTCCGCTCTGGTCGCATGCTTGAGTGAACACAGACCCGGTGCATTTTGCGGGTTTGGCGCTGTGCCTGGGGTCGATTAGGCACACAGGCTGGATGGCTGTCTCTGAACGCCAGGCCCTCGGGTCAAGTCTGCGGCTGCAGCATCAACCCTCGGGCGGCTTTCCAGTCTGCGGGCCTGGGGCTCAGGGCTGCGCAGGTGGAACCCACACTGCGGGCTCCGTGTTTACTCCTGAGATTTCTCTCTGGGATCTGGACAGTGTCCTCCCGCTCCCTGACGGCTTCCCGGCCCTGACACTTACCTTCCATGGACTCCTAGGCTCTTTTCTCTCCAAGTATGGCATATGCTGTCCTAGAGCCACTGGCGCGGCATTAAAGGTTTTGCAAAGTTAGAAAAGAAATGGATGGATTAGAGTAGAGTTTCTCCCAATGAGCAAACAGGCAAAGGCCTTCTCACTGGTGCATTGGCTGTATGTTTTTCCCCTAGAGTTCCTGCCCAGAGCAGGTTATAAATATTCCTCTATGAGCCTCCACATTGAGAGTTTTGCTTTATGTATAGTGTGGAACTTTGTTTAATGTCAAGAAGATGCATATTTCAATTCTTTTCGTCCTGAGTCCCATCTAGCAAATGATGCCTAATTTTTATTATACACGTCACATTAAAAGAGAAAATTGACTTCTAATATATTTTTCTGCCATGTGTAACAGCTGGGTTACAAATGGCTGCACTGTGTGCTAACGAAGTAAAAATATTTCAAGGCAAGTGTCTTTCGAGGTTTTATACAGGCCAAATGCAAATGGGAGCTCTATCCACAAGGGAGAAAAGAACCGTGAACTTAAGGCTGCCTGATCCTTGGTGCGAGATTTGTCTAATTCTCTGTGAGCTTGGCACCTACCATACTGTGGACAGCCCATAAAGTTTTATCATTACTATGAATATTTTTTATAACCCAAACTTATAACCCATGAACACCACCTCGTCTTTCAGCTAATGTTACCAAGGCGATACATACTACAGAGCATGTACTCCTAAAAAGATAACAATTGCAATAGGAATATTTCATGGGCAACTAGATTGAAGCAATTTCCATAATCAGTGATTTGAAATAAGTCTATATAAACTTTGTAGATTAAACCTAATCAGAAGGCTACTGAAAGAAACCAGGATAAACTATAGGATAATTAGAGTTACATTTATTCATGTGTGATTTTGAAAGAAAGAAAAACTTGAAATATACTTTTACACAGCTTTCATGGTCACCGACATTGCCTAACAATTACGAAGGCAAAAAAAAATACCCAACAAATCACTGAATGGCCCAAAAGCTTAAATGGTCTTAGTTGTAGAGGGTTGTCAATGAATTCTAGAACCAGTTGCTTGTTAAATAATTCCTTTTATTTTCTGATATCACTGATGATTTAAATTGGCCAGGGATGCAGGTTTAACCAAAATAACAGCTTTCATTTGTCATATATTAGCACCTTTAGGGTTCATTGTCCTAAGGGAACTGGCTCACACAGATGAAACAACCTACTAGAGATCACAACAACCGTTTTAAGCATGTCTGAGTCACACGTGGGAAGTGGATCCTGTCCGTGGGAATAAGTCCCATCGAAACATGGCTGCCCGGAGTGCCCCCTGCGTGGTGGGCGAGTGCTGCGAGGTGACAGTGAGGGTCCTCTCCGCAGAGCTCTGTGATCGGATGTGGACACTCGCACACCAGATGGTTTCATCCGGCTTTCTGTACGGACTCCTGAACTCCCTCCTTGTTTCTCCTTCTCCCTCTATGAGTTCACCTTCTCTCCATCCCCATAGCTATGGCTCTCCCCTTCACATTCCTCTTTATATGGTCACTATACGTCTATCAGCTGCTGGAGATCGTCCAGTTGAGATGGAGCCGGATGTACATGTTTAGGTCTGCGGCCTCTCAGTCTACCTCTTCCTCCGGCTTTGAGACAGGATTGCGGCCCTCCGTTTCTCCCAGCAAAGCCTTTCAGCTCGGTCAGTTTCATGTAAAGAACCCACGTGAGTGACACCTGACTTCCTGGTGCTGCTTTATGTGCAGAAAATCCTGGGGTGCCTAAGGAGAGCGGAGCCCCGAAGGCTTGTTCACCTCGTGTTGGCCTCGCTGAGTTGGTTTCCAGCGATGCGCTCTCCCCCTAAGCTCTCCATCTCCATTTATCGAGGAACCAGGAGCTCAAGTAACTTACCCAACGTCACACCTGAGTGGCTCACCAGAATGCGTCCCCCAGACTGCCATGGCTCCTAAGTCCTTTATGATGAGCATTATACCTCGCCATCCTCCAGGTCTCCGCATTAACATCATGTAAATTTATTCTCCAGCATGATTCATTAAAATGAAAACGGGCCATTTTCTCGGATTCTCCAAGCACTTCAGAGGGAGCCTCACGGCCTGAATACAGATTTCATTTCTGAGAAGGAGACCAGAAATGCCGTTAAATCTCTCCTTGTATTGGAAGCTGGTTCATCTTAAAAGGGCTTTTATTCCAGTTTTCGGTTTAAAATATTTAAAGGAAAACCAAGCAGCATTATGGTTAAGAATAGCTACCATTGCGTTTTTTAGCAGTAGGTAGAGCAGGGAAACTAAAAAGGGCCTGCAATTCAGTGGCAGTACCTAATGAAGCCCCTCCAGAGGGAAGGTCATGTAAAACTACATTTTAAAAAAATCAACCTGTTAGGACACCCACTCCCACATTCCTTTCTGTCATCTTCAACACAAAGCATCAGTGCCCTTGCTGGGCAGGCTCCCACTTTCTGTTTAAATAGAGAATTTAAATAATAGTAACCACATGCATAGGTCCCAGTGCAAAGTAATAGCACAAGAAATAAAAACTCAACATCTAAGTGTGTTTACGATTACAGTCAGGAGGTAGAACGGTGAGAATAAAAAGGAGAGAAATTATAAAATGTGACTTTGTCTTTTTCTTATCGTTCAAGAAAAGGGCCTTCTGTGGATCTCTCTCTTTCTTTCTGTTGTTGTTATTGTTGTTGTTCTTTCTTCTTCTCCTTCTCCTCCTCCTCCTCCTTCTTTCCTCGTCTTCCTCATTCCCCTCCTCCTCCTCTTCCTCCTCCTCCTTCTCCTTCTCCTCTTTTTACTATAAAGAGCATTCGCTTTTCTTTCACATATATGCCGAGGTTAACACTTATTCTCAGCACAATTATTTTTTAAGCACCCACTATGTGCAAAGCATCAAGATCGCCACTATTTGGGAAGTAAACGTCATCTCTTCTCTCAAGGAGGTTGAAACCTGGTTGTGAAATAAAGCATGCCTGTAAAGATACAAGCATACATCTATGCTGCAAGGAAGGGAAGGTGTCATCACACAGGAAATGATGTAGGTGTTTAGATGAGAATAAATAATGAGACAACAAAAAAAGGAACCTTCCCGATAAGCGTGGAGGCCCAGGAGACAATGAGGGACCATAGAAGAGGCTAACGTTGGGATTCCAATGGCCCTGTTTGCAGATCTCGTCTTTTCCACTATGAGCTGTGTGCCTGTAAGCAGACTTGTCTGATTCCACATATCTGAGTAAGCATTATAATACCTTCTCCAGGGAGTTATTTTAAGTGCTAAATTAAGCAGTGGATGTACTGCCTAGTCCAGGGTTTACCTCTACATGGGCACAATTCGGTGACACAGTGGTTCTAGTGATGGCAGAATTAAGAGCAGTTTTGGAACCCCTGGGACCAGGGCCTGGCATAGAAAGGGCCCTGAACGAAATTTAGTTCTCTTGTCTAGGTCCTCCCATTGCGGGCAACCATCTTATTCTCTCATTGCTTGAGTTGAACCCAGAGTCAAAATAGATCTTAGAAGTTTAGAAATGGAAATGGACATTTCAGAGAAGTGAATTAAATAGTGAACAAAGTCTTGAAGATGAAAATACAATTAGGGCATTCAAGAAACAATAAGTACACTGGCCATTTTTTTTTAATATATTTTATTGATGTTTTACAGAGAGGAAGAGAGAGGGATAGAGAGTTAGAAACATCGATGAGAGAGAAACATCGATCAGCTGCCTCCTGCACACCCCCTACTGGGGATGTGCCCGCAACCAAGGTACATGCCCTTGACCGGAATCGAACCTGGGACCCTTGAGTCCGCAGGCCGACGCTCTATCCACTGAGCCAAACCGGTTTCGGCTACACTGGCCATTTTTTGTGGGGATGGATCGTGGGGGTGGAGATGGTGTAGAGGACTGTGATGTGCATTTTGAGAGCCGAGGAGCTGTCTAAATCCATGTGGTAACCACTGTGTAGCGGGTTTATCCTACTACCTTTGAATTTGAAACAACTTTTTCTCCCAAAACTGACTAAAAAACTTGCTAGTGTTGACATGTTCCCAAATGCTAGAAACACAACTGATAAAATAACAGTGTTCTGTGTAGCCTTTTGACATATTTTACTGTCTTCTATTTTTATTTAATTGAAAATATATTTTACAGATACAAATAAAACATGTTACTCAATGTGATAAAAGTTGTTTTTTCAGGGAATAACAGTTTGGGGAAAAGCACCAAAATATAAAGACCAGATGGAGAGAAAAGGATCTAATTCTGACTACGAAGGAAGGTCCTTTGTCCATAGAATCCTAGCAAATAGGCAAAACACTTTTAATAAATATGGATTGCAGAGTAAAGGTAATGGGCAAACAGACGTACAGAAGGAAGTTTATCCTCACACGTGGTACAAGGAACACAAATGCAACAACTTTATGAGAAATGTGACATAAAGGTTAAAAAATGCTAAAGAGTAACAACATGTCACCAGCGTTTCAGTGACATTACTAAGTTCTTTTGCTTTTAGCAGCATTGATATCTGGGCAATTACTTTAGAACAGTGGTCGGCAAACTCATTAGTCACCAGAGCCAAATATCAACAGTACAACGATTGAAATTTCTTTTGAGAGCCGAATTTTTTAAACTTAAACTTCTTCTAATGCCACTTCTTCAAAATAGACTCGCCCAGGCCATGGTATTTTGTGGAAGAGCCACACTCAAGGGGCCAAAGAGCCGCATGTGGCTCGCGAGCCGCAGTTTGCCAACCACGGCTTTAGAACATCACAGGAGGAAGCCAACGTGGGTCATGTTGAGCGTGCCGGCTCGGTCTGACTGTCGTGGCTGTTGGAGCACTGTGCTCCGAGAACGCTACACCACATGGAGTTTTACCAGGGAAGGGTACCCGACTTGAGTCGAAGTGCCTGCTATGGGTAAGGGCAGAACAGGAAGAAGTAAAGATTGTAAAAATTTCAAATTCTTCGATTAAGAAAACTTCACTCTTGACCAGGTTGAGTGCAAGAGAACAAGACGATGTATGTATGAATGTGTTCATCATGAAATTGACGATAATGTGCCCTCAAAGTCAGCTCCAATACAAGTAAAATAGGTTAATACCTTATGGCAGCTCGTCAATGACTTTTATCCACTGACAGCCAACGGAGAAGGCTTTCGTACATCCTCTGTTATATTTTCTCCATATAGTTTTGGTTCCCTGATTCTTTTGAAAGGAAAACCTGATATTTATCACAGTTAATTCAGTGGAAATTAAATTTCAGGTAGATGAGTTGAATAGATTGGCAGGCCGTCAGGATGATTGTTTTATCTTTCTTAAATTAGAATTAAATGACTAGAAGGAATGACTTCCACCCGGTACCTCTCTACAGTGAAATTTATGAATTAAACAAAACTTCAAACTACTTAAGAGTGAAGCATATCTCCATGCCCTACCTTTTCAGCCTTAGTATCAAAGTAGACAAGGTTCTGTTCAAAGAAGAATGTAGAGAGAGCTTCAAGACTACGTTATGAAGCATGCTGCATTTTCTTCAGATTTGTGATAAAGCAATAAGCTGTGCACCAAGACGCTGCTAGAAAAACAAAGAATCTCTTTACTTTTAGGTTACTTAGGTATGTTTTGTAAAAGCCCTAGTATTGCATCTATGTAGCACAAGAAGTTTTTTTTTTGTTTTTTTCATTTTTCACTATCTCTCATAAAAAAAAATTCTGTTGTTACAGCATTCATATACCATTGTTCTGAATATCATCTCAATGAATGCTAATTTAAAAAAATACTTTATTTAGGTAGCACAAAAGTTATAAAAGATAGTCATTTTTTTAAGAGTTGCTTGTCAATATCACACCTATTTGATTAAATATTTTGCAAAGCATTATGTGTAATGAGAAGCAAATGAGAATTTAGCAAGCAAGTCAGCTCTGGGGTTGATATAACAGTGAGCACATGTTTTGAGTTCTGCAAAGAGATTATTTTATACTAGTGGCCTGGTGCACGAATTCACGCACATTGAAAGGGAATTAATTAGAAGAAATATTTTAATATCGGTATTCAACCTTTCTCTATAATGGAAATTTCAGAGATGAAAGAAAAATAGTAAAATGTATATGAAAATAATATATAAATTTATTAATAAATAAACAATAACAACATGATATAACAACAACAAAGATAAGATATAAAAACAACATAAACATGATATAAAAACAAGAAAAACATTATATGAAAACAACATTGATACAATGACTGATAAATTGATTAAACTTATTCTAATATCTCCCTGATTACCACATTAAGAGTGAAAACACTTTCAGAGTGCAGTATTTACAACTTTAACGTCACACGCTTTTCGAACTTGAGAGAAAGCAACCTATAACTGACCATGTCTGAAAACAGGTTCAGGCAGGAATATTCCTACTCTGTCTAGAGTTTGTCCTTGTGATTTATTCATTGTCATTGCAAATGCTGGCATCACGGGAAACTGTCTTCGAATTAATTTAAATGGGAGGCCAGTGTCAGATGGGGACAAATCAATTCTTAGAATCAGACAACCTCTCCTTCTTCAGATCCTGTTAATACTTCAGCTTCGATTAAGTTAGGTCGCAATCTTTTGATAATAAATCTAGTACCATTACAAAGACCCCATTTACTATTAAGATTTCTCAGTAGCATGATGATTGCACCTACTTTCAATTTTAATTTATGACATGGCATTCCCGAAGGTGTAATACTACTAAGAAATTCTATGGGAAATTTTTCCTTTTTGGCATCATCCGTTGAATCAATGGAATCACTCAAATAGGTGTGAAAATCTCCATTGAGGATATCCAAAATTTCTTAATTTAATTTATGAACATGCTCATTTTTAGGACAAAGAATTGCATGTTTAGATATATTTTTAATATCATCTATAGATTTACTATTTCCAAAGGTAGCTTCAATAATAGATCCATTACAAATCATTTCATGGGGGATTTCAATAATATCAATTCCTAAATGAAAACTGCTATCAAGTTTGCCATCTCCAAGTTTTACTAACCATTCTCTATAAGCAGAATCCTCTGATCTCATATTTGTTTTAAGAGACAACTTTCTGAAACATCCCCAAACACTACAGTACTTTAAACTCATTTGTACTATGGCTGATCACATGGCATGCGGCACAATACTGAGACATTGTCAAAAATCCCCTCCAGGAAGAACTTTCCCACCAAATGCAACATTCAAATTCATAATTTCTCTTAGTAATCTATCTGTGGCGTTTATAGCATGACTGGATGCCACGGTGCATTCATTAGTAATGAGAAGTTGGGCCTTTTTAATAGATTTAGCAACTTCACTCCTTATATAAGTCTAGAAATTGAAGTTTCATTTAATGGAATTGGTAATTTATATTGGGAATGAAAGGTTCCTCCACCGAGAAGTAAATTTGCAGCAATTCCTATAAATGCTGTAGGTAAAACAGTACCACCATGACCTCTAATATAATGTATTAAAACTTTATAAAGATATGTTTTCCACTACCACCTGGACAGTCCAAGAAAAAGCATTTGGGGTGTACAGTTTGATCTTCGATGGCGGCAGTTATAGTTTGAAAGGCTGCCAACTGTTCATCGTTCAGAGAACTTATCAAAACTTCTGCCTGTTGTCACTCGTATGATTCATCACATGTAGTTGTATTCGTTAATAAAGGATAGTCTGGAAGTTTGAAATGTGAACATTTCATTCCATGCAATGTGAATACTTCTTGAATTTCATTAAGGGCATGCATTTCATAGTTCACACAGGCACCTTCTCTTTGGTGTAATTTCCAACAAAAATCTTCAATAAAATGAGATTTATTCTCATCCCATAATTTGTCTGCATCAGAAGGACATCCAAACACGCATATATATGCAAAAGGTTGCCATAGTTGTTTGGGCATGTTAAGGATAGTGTCGTCAATTAAAAGTCCTCTATGTTTAGCAGTTTCACGAAATGTGTCATAAATTACACCTCCTACAGTTCACATATCAGCAAAACTTAATTGCACCTTTTACATGCAGAAGCAAAAGTTTAAGGTAATATCGTTCTGGTTCTCTAAAGCTCACAGTGAACAGTCCACCTAATACTTATTCCCATCCTTTTGTCGTTTTCTCCATGGAGAATTATTAAACACATAATGTTGTGGAATCTCCCAATAATAATAATTACGTGCATCAGAACTTTCTCTATTCAATAAAAACCAAGCCGTCAAAGTCGAGTTATACATTTTAGCCCTGTCTATAACTTCAGCAAAATTATCGGAATGAAAATACAAATTCTCATCATTTGGCAAATGAATAGCTAATCTTGTGATTGCATGAGATTGGTCATGCATTCCCATTGCAAAAAGTCTCCAAACAGCCTCAGGAGCGCTCACATACCTGGAGTCAATGAAGTCCTGTACTTCATCATAATTGATAATTATTTTTTTCAGAAATTTGAATATTTGCACTATTGTGCCCTTTATAGACGTATTTAAAAAATATTTAACACTCTTAATCGATGCGCAGACTTCAGCATTTATATGACAGTCATATTTAAGGCACAAATCTTACATAATAAAAGGCTAATATGCAAATCAACCGAATGACAGAATGATGCGCACTGACCACCAGGGGGCAGATGCTCAATGCAGGAGCTGCCCCCTGGTGGTCAGTGTGCCCACAGGGGAGCGCTGCTCAGCCAGAAGCCCTGAGCCAGGCTCATGGCTGGTGAGTGCAGTGGCGGTGGCAGGAGTCTCTCCCGCCTCCTTAGCTACTGACGGCTTAGGCCCTAACCCGTCAGTTGGACATCCCCTGAGGGCTCCTGGACTGTGAGAGGGTGCAGGCTGGGCTGAGGGACTCCCTCTCCCCCCGAGTGCACAAATTTTGTGCACCGGGCCTCTAGTATGGGTTATAAGGGACAACGGCCGATTCTGCGAGGAATGGGGCTCCCTCCTCCCTGCTGTCAGGGTTCGGGGTGTGGGTGAAGAGGATTCAGGGCTGTCAGGGCACGGACAGCAAGCTGACCAAAGGCTGTTTCCACAAAGAATGGGGCTCCTGCCTCCCTGCTGTCAGGGACCGGGGTGTGGGTATCTGGCTCCCTCTTCCCTCCTGTCAGGGTCAGGGATCCGGGTGAATGGGATTCAGGGCTGTCAGGGCACTAACAGCAAGCTGATCAAGGCCGATTCCGAGAGGAATGGGGCGCCTGCCTCCCTGCTGTCAGGGTCTGGGGTGCGGGTGACGGGATTCAGGGCTGTCAGGGCGCAAACAGCAAGTTCTGGGTCAATGCTTGTCATAGCACGTCAGTGCTGGTGGTCTGGTCGTTGGTAATTCTGGTCATTATGCCGTAACCGTCACTGGGCTTTTATTATATAGGATAGTTGAAATATTTATTGCTGTCAAAAGAAATTATAGAGCAGCAAAACTGGCCATTTACATTGCTGTGTATAAAATCTGTGCTGTGGCTGTGTATCTGGAAATACCAAATTCACTTACTTTCTCTACCTCAATACGAGGCTCTCAAAAGTGTCTGAGACGTGCGTGCTGCATGAGTTTCTTAATGACTGACTATAGAAAGCCTATATGACGTTAAATGGTTTTGTCATAATATGGTCTAATTGATGTGAGTTAATATACCCTATGTTTATAATACACTAGAGGCCCGGTGCATGAATTCGTGCATGGGTGGGGTCCCCAGGGGGATGGAGGGTGGGGGAGCCAGGACATGATCAGCCCTCCAGGCAGGCAATGGGACACTCTTTCCTGCCTGGGATCCATATCCGTCCTGTTGAAATTTGGGCCAGTTGTCGGGAGCTTCCTTGTGGAGTGTCTAGGGAAGGGAAGTGGCCGCGGTGCCCGAGGCCGACTCCCAGGTCAGCAGTGCTGTCGGGATCATGCCGGCAGCACTGGTCCATCGGTACCTGGCCCATTCTCCGGAGACTGGACCTGCAGGACGACTGAGGGAGGGAGTGGCTGCCACCAGGCTGGTGGGCCGCCAGGACGGGTCTGTCAGCTGAGTGGTGCTCCTGCTGTGGGAGCACACTGACCACCAGGGGGAAGCTCCTGCGTTGAGCATCTGCCCCCTGGTGGCCAGTGCGCATCATAGTGACTGGTCATTCCCGTCGTTTGGTCATAACAGTTGCTTAGGCTTTTATATATATATATGATTACTCCATAGCACATACAATCATTGTTTAACCATTTGTAAAATTATCTTTCCTCCCCCAACCTCGGCTCTGTCACTATCATCATCATCATGCTTTTGTGCAAGGCAGGGGACAGTTCTAAAAATACTGTTGAGATGCCTTGGGTTAAGGGAAGTTAATCAAGTAGACTTTCTATTTACATTGGTATCTCATGTTTATGTATTTTCCTATCTTCCTAAGCAGTATTTTTGCAACATGATATGCAAGTACCCGGCAATCCAAATGCTTTAGGTCTTTAGAAGCTAGTAAACCAATGAGGAATTTATTTTTTTTAAAAACTGCTCAAGGCTTAGATGAAGAAATGACTGAGTCATATAAACTTGGGAGAGGAGAGAGAAATCATTTTAACCTTTTATTTATTTGTATGCATATTAGCGAGGGTCTGTTGCCATAACAGCGAAGCTAAAATAATATAGTGGCTCAGAAGATGGGTTCATTTTGCTCTCACCTTGCAGTCCAGGCCTGTGTGGCCCCTGAACAGCTTCGCTCCACGTGACCATTCAGAGGCCCAGGCTTTTTGGTGTGTTGACCTACAATTCCCTAAAAACAGGGGTCAGCAAGCCTTTTCCGTAAATGGCGCGAGATGGTAAATATTTTAGACTTGATGGGCCATCTATGGTTTTCATCACCTACTCTGCCTCTTTTCATTCTTTTCACAGTGCTTTACAAAGAGGAAATCCATTCTTAGCTTACAGACCATACAAAATAGGCCGCAGGCCAGCTTGTGCCTGTGAGCTGTCGTTGGCTAACCCCCTTCTTTAAGGGGATTTCCTGCATCTTAGAAGCTTAGTCAAGGCCACATCAATGTGCAGATTTTGGGAACAAGAAAACAGTGGAAGTGGAAGGCGAGCAATTTCCTCTTCAGGAAGCGAGGCACGGTTATCCACATCACGCACAGTCTATCCCACTGCCAAGCACTTAGCGGCAAGGCCATGCCGAGGCCCACGACGGGCTGGCACATGAAGTCTCAGTAGATTCCCACGTAGCCTGCTAAAACCCTGTTACTGTGTGTGTCGGATCGGTCCTCTGGGAAGAAGACACTGAGACAAATGTAGCGGGCAAACGCTTTGTGTATTGGGAGAGGGAAAGAGAAAATGTAGAGGAAGCAGACTGGGGCTGACCGCACCCTCAGCTTGGAACCTGTGGGAGGAAAGAGGATGGGAAGCAGAACTGGGTGGAGCACACCTCAAGCCACAATGTAAATCTGGCCGGAAATAAATAGGTCAAACCTCTCTGCCTCCCCAGAGAAAATATTGCCCATGAGGGGAGTCTCGTAAGTGGGGCCAGAACCGCCGGGCCCTCGGGTCCCACTGCGCTCACTCCTTGGCGGTGGCTGCACAACAAGGAAGTGGCCTGGGCTTGGCAGCTGCAGTCAACCTTGAAGCCGCTCCCAGCTGGAGGCTCCCAGCTCACTCACCGCATGTTTGGCAGCTAAATAGCAAGTTCTTCCTTAAAATGAGGTCTGGGGAGGGTACCGCAGTAGCTGCCGTATTATGCAGTGAAGGGAGAAAGGATTTAAGGAACACTAGTAGCTGACACAGTGTATAGATCTATATCTAGATCTCGCTCTCTGTGCCCACACACATCTCATTAGTAGGAACAGAATACCAGGAGTGCTGAGTCAGCAACTGGATGGATCTCGCTAAACCTGCCAAGAGGACAGTGTCACCGCAGGTAGGGCCATGCCTACGCTGAGTTTAACCAACATTTATAGATATTTTTCCTGTTTTTCAGACCAGAATTCATATATTTGGTTATAGGGTCTGCTTTGTTGTCAGATTTATGATTTACTTTTTTTATATTTATAAGCGGACACTACATGGAATATGAAGTGAGATTCTACTGGAGAAAAAATGAGAACGGTCTAATGAGGTCCCCATACAAGTCACCACAAGCAATCAGGACTCTGGATATAGAGCCATAGCAAGGTTAATTGTCCTGATTCACATCAAAAGCACCTCTGCAGTGTATGTCTCGCCCCCCTGGTAAAAACTCTGACTCTCCATTACTATACAGATCTGATAAGTGAAAGTAATTCAGATGAAAGGGAACAGAAAAGATGGAGTTAAATCTAAATATTTTTATCTAGATTCAGTAAATGAATTTAGTGAAGAAAAAGCGCACATCCAGGAAGGTCAAGAGTAATAATTTTTATCATTCATTGAAGGTCCTAATAAATGTCTTTCCATATGTTGCACCCAATCTTGGAACATCTAGAAATGGCTGTCGTTATCCCCATCGTGCAGATGATGGCACAAAGGGTTAGAGAGCGTCAGTCATTGTTCAGAGGCATCTGTATGACTCATAGACCTCAGCTGGCGTTAAACACATCCCCAGGATCCCAGCACCCATCATTTTTCTCTTTTTAATTGAATTCATTGGGGTGACATTGGCTGGTAGAATTATATAGGTGCCAAGTGCACAATTCTCTAACATATCATTTGTATATCTGTATGTTGACCCCAAGTCAAGTCTTCTTCGATCACCATTTTCCCCTATACCCTCTTCTAAACAGTGCCCCCCTTAATCCCTTCACCTTTTTCATCCATTCCCACAACATCCCTCCTCTCTGACGGCTGTCAGTCTGTTCTCTATGAGTCTGTTTCTGTTTTGTTTGTTAGTTCATTTTGTTCATTAGATTCCACATCTGAGTGAAATCGTAGGGTGCTTGTCTTTCTCTGACTGGCTTATTTCACTTAGCATAATGCTCTCCAGGTCCATCCATGCTGTCACAAAGGGTAGGATTTCCAATAATGTTGTTGTTTCTCTAAAATTAACAATCCTTTGGAATAATCATTCATTTTCTCTTCGTAAGAGGGTTTTCCTTCAGTCATATTTGGAAATGATTGCTTTTCCCAGTGGACTTTAGTCTGGTACAAATTGAGGCGAGAGAATTTTGTGCAGAGCTGTTTAATGCAGACTCTCTACTTTTTGCTGCTGTTTATTTTTGGAGTTCATGAACTTGAGGCCAGATTTAGCTTAGTAAAAATATTTAAATCCTATTTTGAAATACATGTTTTATTAAACCTCTTTCTTATAAGAAGTCAGAAAGTTGTGCTTTTGTGTGCGTGTCTGTAGTCAAACTTGAGAACAATAAGCCTAAATATTCATACCTTTCTGTATATTGTCACCCTTCATTATGTAATTGACATTCCTCATTCTTGCCCTAATTATCGCCTGATCTAATGATCAAGAAGTCGAAGAAAGACATCCTTGAAAGGTTAATAAGCCATCCAGAAAATTAGATTATCATGACCAAACCTTAATGATTATTATTTCTCATTATTTTAGATCACCTGAAAAGTTGGAGGGAGAAAAAGAATTGGCATCAGTGTGCAATTATACTTGTAGTTTTCCACAGTAGATTTTACAGATGATCAGCAGTTATAAATTCTCCTCATATCTAAAACCAGAATTTTTTTATAAATTATGCTATCGTTATTATAGTAATGAAAGCCGTGTATTTGATCATCATCATAATGGAGTACTTGAGGCATTTTCTCCTTTGCTAATTGACAGTTGGTCAGTTAAGAGGCGCTTTTCACGAAATCTTCCATAACCCTAAGGGTTTGAAATAGCTTCTAATAAATGCCTGAGCAGCTCCTCTAGATTCTTAAGTGCATTTGCTAAAATTCCCAACTGCTATTTTCCGCCTTCTGGTCAGCAAATGCCTTTGATCAGTCATCTAGCTGCCTTTCTTGCTTCTATCTATCTGTCTCAAGCCTTGTAACCCTACTCATCAGCACGATGACACATTACTATTTAGATATCATTTTCTGATGCCAGATTTCTCTGAGAAAGAAAATGAAATGCAAAGAGCAGGAAAGGGGTCAAATGGTAGCTCAGCTCGCCCTGTTGGGAGAATTGTAAGAGGTGGTTGTGGTCAGAAGACTAAGCCTTGAGTTTGCTCCTCACTCTCACCCTAATGACACACCTGGGCACCTCTGGACAGACTTGTTTGCTCACTGGCTGCTCCGTGCTCACCACGTGCCACCCCACCATTGGGGGTGGGACCCCAGAGCCCAGGTTCCACCATATCAACACCCAGTTTTGTAAAATTGCTTCCTTCCATTCCCCTCCCTCTCATCACTGCCTAACGACATGTCTGTACTGGTGTAGGGGAGTGAATTGGACAAAATGAGTAGATAAACTTACTGATTTCTAAAAGAGAAAGCATGCAGTCTTAAATTACTTAAAAAATGATTAAAAGTGTTCCCTCACAATAGCCTAATCTTCATGATGGCAGAGACTTTATTTAGCTCACAACTTAATCCCAATTCCTACCAGATAGTTGGTACGCAGTAAATGTTGGTAAAGTGAATTAATATGCTAGAGAAATTGGTCCATGTCATTGAATTAATGATTTAATATCTAGTTTCATCTTGATTCCTTGGTGTCATTATGCTTGTAGATAAATAAACATTTAAAGAAAATATTTTTGTAGTGCTAACTCCCAAATATAGGGAATATGATTGATTAATGTAAAATCTCTCTTTCTCTCTCTCTCTCTCTCCCTCTCTCTCTCTCTCTTATTATTTCCTAAGTGCCTTACTGTGAGCCAATTAATATGTGGATTCTAGGGCATAAAGCAGTTCTTACTCACAGAGAAACCATAGAGGTAATTCCTTTCATCTTCCCTGTCTTAACTTACGTACAGACTACAAAGTCAAAAGTGTAAAGAATAAAATGGCATCTTCAGCATCTCCTACAATATTTGAATTAACTTCGAAAAGTTAGCAATTGAAAATCTCCTTTTCACCAGCCGCGGGTAGCTTTCCCAATGTGTACTTCAGTGTTTAAAATAAATATTTTGCAATTAGGGTGAAATATGTTAGTGACAGCTGCAGAGACTGAAGGCTTCTATTTACCCAGATTCTCATTTATCTCCCAAATATCCAGGTAATGGCAGATGCCAGCTTATCCCCGCTTCTAGAGATGAACACAGAATTAAGACATTCGGTGCCTTTGTTTGTCTTTAATCTCCCTCCTTAAACTCTGGTAATGAGGGTCCTGTGGATGTCAGTTAGGAAGGTAATCCCTTGGTAGGAAACTTTTAGCCACAAAAAATTAGATCTGGCCCGTTCCAAATAACACACTGCTCAAGCCTCCCAGGCTGACCTGGTTTAAACTCGCATGGCTAAGTGTGTATGTGCAGGAACCAGGCCCCCATGAAAAGACAACAGTTTTACAAGCATACACACTAAGCAGATTGTATATGTCGTTGCTGTACGCCAAGCACAATAATTACTCAGTGTATGAGGTAGGCACGCTAACCCACACCAGAAACATAATGGCAAGAGGCCGCCAGAGCCTTGGACGAGGACAAACAGGCTTCATCACAAACGCATGTATCTGTGGGGCCTAGTTTCATGCATGGGCTCTGTTGAGCTTCAAGCCACAGCAATATCAATGCTCCTTATAAGGGTGTTTAGAGACTGAATTAGAAGGTAGCTGTGTGTGTGTGTGTGTGTGTATGTGTGTGTGTGTGTATGTGTGTATGTTTTGTTTTGTTTTTAAGTACTTAAGGCCTTCTGTTTTGATATATATATATATATATATATATGGTTAGCGTGCCTGCCTCATACACAGATCCACTGGGGATCTAGCTGCAACCCGGGCATGTGCCCTGACCATGAATCAAACCTTGACCTCCTGGTTCATAGGTCAATGCTCAACCACTGAGCCATGCCAGCTGGGCCAGAAGATAGCTATGTTTTAAGCACTTGAGATAGAGTAAGAATACAAGGTTTTTTAATTACGAATTTCTGTTGTGTTTAATTATTCATCAAGGTACATTATATGCCGAAATGGCACATGTAGTTACACCACACATGCATTTGTCATGGTAACATATTCTCTCCACCTCTTTGGAAGATGAAGATGGTGGTCACACGGGGTCCTATTTTCTATAGGTTGAAACACTCTAAACATAAATGCTGAATTGGGAGATTGATTCCTAAGGACTGTCATGTGCTGGGTTTGAGCTGAACCTTTCTGGGGCAGTGCTGCCCAAGGGAAGTTTCTGTGTGAGTGAGGATGCCCCATATCTGCCCTGTCCAATACCGCAGTCACCAGCCACATGTTGCTTTTAATTTCTTGAAATGTAGCGAGTGCAACTGAGAATCTGGGTTTGTAATTCCATTTCGTTTTAATGAATATGATGTTAAGCAGCTACGAGTGGCTGCTGGCTACTCCGGTAGACAATGCTTAGAGCATGTGCCTTCTAATCTTTGAAAGACTTGTCTTTTATAGTAGAAATTTAAAAGATTGCTTTCAGTCAAATATTAAGCAAAAAGATATAAAATAAATGTTGATTCATCATCCTATCTAATAAAAGAGTAATATGCAAATTGACCATCACTCCAACACACAAGATGGCTGCCCCCATGTGGTCAAAGATGGCTGCACCCATGTGGACACAAGATGGCCACCACAAGATTGCCAGCAGGGGAGGGCAGTTGGGAGGGACCAGGTCTGCAAGGGAGGGCAGTTGGGGACGATCAAGCCTGCAGGGGAGGGCAATTAGGGGTGACCAGGCCGCCAGAGGAGGGAAGTTGGGGGTGACCGGGCCTGCAGGGAAGGGCAGTTGGGGGGGACCCAGGCCTGCAGGGGAGAGCAGTTGGGGGGGACCAGGCCTGCAGGGGAGGGCAGATAGGGGCAAACAGGATGGCAGGGGAGCAGTTAGGCATCAATCAGGCTGGCAGAGGAGTGGTTAGGGAGTGATCAGGCTGGCAGGCAGAAGCAGTTAGGGACAATCATGAAGGCAGGCAGGTGAGCAGTTGGGAGCCAGCAGTCCTGGATTGTGAGAGGGATGTCCGACTGCCCATTTAGGCCAGATCCTACCCGTATTGGGCCTAAACGGGCAGTCGGACATCCCTCGAGGGGTCCCAGATTGGAGAGGGTGCAGGCTGGGCTGAGGGACACACACCCCCGTGCACAAATTTCGTGCACCAGGCCTCTAGTCATTCAATAAACATTTACAGAATAAAGACAATCCCACCGCATTGGATTTTTTAAGTTGTAATATAATTGCCCCAAGAAATTTAGAGACAAAACTCATTCCCAGCGTTCTCACTGCCACCTTTTCCTCAGCAGCTCAGGGTTTGTAACGTGTGGTTGTGAGTGTTAAACCCATTATAGTCTTTGCTTAGGTGAGTCCAACCTCCTCGGAACTGGTAGCAGAAACTTACGGCAGCTACTAGTCAGGCTCAGACATGCCACCCCAAGCAACATGATAAGGTTCCCATGGCGACTGGAAGAAAGATTTGATGTCCAAAAGCAGAGAGGAGGGAACTACAGGCCCCCTCCTGGCGCCTGTCCACTCACATCTCTGATGATGATCTCAGAGGACCTTTCAAACACCCAGCCATCAGAGTAATGTTGCCGGACGATAAGAAACCTTCAGCGATGCCTAAATCTTCTCTTACCACTGGGAGTTTTACCTGTTCTGAAATAAAGAACGTTTTTAGATATGACTAGTAGCCCATGGAGTGATATCGCACGCAGTAGGCCAGGAACTGCAGCGCGCTGCCGGGAGCCACGCTGCCTCCATGGGAGGCGGGCCCGCCAGCTCCTCTCTGAGCCTGCGCTCAGCCGCGGAGGCTGCAGGCCGGCCCCCTGTCCCCCAGAGGCCCTCCGTGGCCGGGACGTCACGTGGCAACGAAGCAAGAGTCCCGCCCTGGTCACTCACACTGTCCGCTCTCAGCGGCAGCCCCCCCAGGACTGGGGGACTCCAGCGAGGCTGAAGGGACTGGGCGCCGCCATCTTGTGGCTATGGGCACCGCCTTCTTTGTGACGGAGTGATGGCTCATTTGCATGTTACCCTTTTATTAGATAGGATATTTCTATCTAGATAGTTATAGGAATATTCATAAAAGATTCACAGACGTAAATCAAGTTCGTACTGACAAGGTCCTTCAAACCGCCCAATATTTACCAAGACTCTGTTCAATCACCCTTTATTTTTATTTTGTTTCTCAAAGGTTGAAGGAGTGGCTAAAATTATAGCTTGAGAAATCCATTCATCTTTTCATTAGCATTTGTTTTCTTGTACTTTGTCTTGGAGACAAACCAACAAATGAGGAATGGTCTTAATTTGATCTCGGGAGTAATCATAGGTATGGATGTTGTATGATTTAAAGGTGCACTAAACAGTCGTGTACAGTTTTTTATGTACATTTCTATGCACCAAGGTACATTTCTATGCAACCGGCTTCTGCGTTTTACTTAAGTTCTTGGGCCTTTTAATGAGGTTAAATCCAAGCAACGTGTCTTTTTTAAAAAAGGTGACATCCTTCCCAGTTGCGTTGAAATTGACGTGAAACCTACTTTTAAAAACACACCCTGAAAGTGACACCCACCCAGGCAGGGACATCTCACGCACAGACCCTCTCGATACGCAGCAGCTTTGACTAAGGATGCTCTTTCTGCTTCTCGTCCGTGTCCTCGCCTTGCCCTGCAACTCCTCCAGGCATGGCTCAGACATCAGCGTTGCCTCCACACACATGGTGCCGGGTAGAAATTCTCCCCTGCATATGTGTTCCATGTCTTTGCGCCAGCCCCTCTGGGCACAAACAAATCACTGCCCCCGCCACCTGACCCTCGAGGAGTAAAGCTAAGGACATGGTTTTGTTGGTTTTTAAAAAAATCCCTTTTAGGCAAAGGAATGGGGTTAAGAACCTCTCTCTGCGACCCCATGGGAGGTCCTGTGGGAGCAGAGGAGGGACGAAACTGGCCACGAAAGAGCCCGTGTTTGGGGGTTGGGCATGCGGTTTAACAACCGGGCAAGAGCCTCTTGGTTTTGCTCCCTGTGTTTGATTGGTGAAAACTATTTCTCTGTGGAGGTGGTTTTTCTTAAAAACGGCAATAAAGATAGCATTGGTCCCTATGCACTGCCTCATGGTTAGGCATATTTTGAAAGAGATGGTGTTTGGGCCAATTAATCTCCTTCCCCACCGCCTCCCCTTCTCGTCCATTGAGGTCTCGGTCAATACCAGCGCGTGTCCAGCGCAGAATTCCCGGAGAAGGCTGCTTCCCACGCACAAAGGGAAGGCGGCTGCGTGCAGAGACCAAATTAGTTGCTACATATCAGCATTTCACAAGGCTTTCAGTGTTTCATTCATTAACGTGCATTTTCTTTGACTCGCACTACATGTATTCCAGAGAAAGAGGAGGTATCTGATCTAAAAATGCAAACGCATGGAGAAGCCCGCAGCACAGGGCGGTGCAGAGGCTGGGTTTGGGGTGACTTGGGGCGGGAAGCGGAGTGCATTTTGAGATACGCAACTGCTTGTCCATCGGGGGTGCCCCCGATCAGCCAGTGTGACTGTGTGTCACGGGGCTTCCAGGCATTCAAAGCATGCGTGTGACACCGTTGTTGTTTTTTAAATACCAATAACTAGTAGGAACCATTCCTTGTATGCGCCAATGAAATAAAATCGGGCCTGTTTAAAGACACACAGTGTGTCTGTTCCTGCACTTTTATGAGCGTTGTTATCAACATCAGCTCTGGTGAAAGAGGGGAGAGAGTTAAATGGTTCTACATGTTCCAGCAGCTTCCTCCTGTCTTCTGCCCCGTGACAACACGACACCCCTTCGAGCCTAATCTGTTTCTCCTTCGCTGTCCCCCGCAAGGCCAGCACTTCCTTCCTCACGCTGTCCTTTTGCAACCATACCCACGCACTCTGCCATTGCCACTCGATAAATGGTTCTTATTCAAAACGCACCCTCTTCGCCGGTATCCCCCTTTCCTCGTACTTGAGGTGTACGCTGCTGAGCGCCACGGGACTGCCATGTTCCTCCGTGGATTAGCCTTGACTGACTTTCGTAGCTTCTGTGCCAGAGTGACCATGAGTAATTGGGAATCGCTGGTGAAATCAGCACACGGGAGCCAATTGCATGGAGGCCCATGTTCAGGGAGTGCTCGGTCAGGTCAGGTTATGCAGTAGCAACACACATCCCCCCAACTGAGTGGCTGGAAGAACCGGGTGCACTCTCCCTGCATGTGCCCTGCCGTTGGCTGCTCCAGGTGCTGAGTGGGGCAGCCACTCGGTGACCCAGACAGGTGACACCCCCTGTTCATCGGGCCCCAGCCCGTCAGTCAATCTCGTCAGGTCTCTCTCCAAACGACATGCCACCTCTGACCAGTGTTTTTCTATCTTCCTGCCCAGGCTCCCAAGGTCACCCTCCCTCTCGGGCGCCCTTAGTAGTAGGGAAGATGTCCAACTAGCAATCAGGTCCTCCAGCCTGATTGACCCGGGTCACTTCCACGCAACTAGTTACGTAGCCTCGTCAAGCACAGGGCGTTCAGGAAGCGCAGCCGTGCCCTGTGCCTGGATGTGTTGGGGTCTGACATTGGTAACTGCCACAGGGCACACCTGGTATTTCCTCTCAGCACCCCCATAGCTTCTCAGTCTTTTCATGAACCTCAGTGTAGCTACCTGGAAACCTGGTCCTACCTTATCATCTACCACCTGAATTGCTACAATACGAAGGTCTGGAATTCTGAAATTCCCTTCTCTGACCAGTTCTTTCTATCATCGCCCAAGCTAAAAATAGATATAAAAGCAAATGAGACATATAAGTTGACCTTGAAGAATTCCTCAACAGTGGGATAAGTTCTAAGAATGTGTGGGTGCACGAACCAAGATCCCAACACAGCCGGGGATAAAGGAAAAGGGAGGAAGATGGGGGCATCCTTCCCGAATAGTGGGCCGCCATGGCTGAGTCTTCAGGGTAGAGTCCCAGTCACCCGTGGAGGTGGGAGGAGACTGAGTGCGCATGCCCAGCCACGTCCAAGTCCAGCGTGAGCACAGGCACAGGCCAGCTGCTAGGGCTGAAGGTGGAGTGATCGGCGGGCAAGTCCTGAAAGCCTGAACGCAGTGAGAAGGGCTGTGGGTTTCATCCCGAAGGTGATAGGGAACTTTTGAACCAAACAGGGTGACAGCATAATGAATATTGGTATTTTTAAAGTATCATTCAAATTTTTAAAGTATAATCAAATATTGATTATTGGTCAATATTTATAGTGATTAGAAATATTTCAGCTGACCAAAATAAATGAACAACAGCAAAGCTCTACAAAAATATGTGTTTTTTAATGCTGTTATTAATTCTGTCCGTGTAAAAACACACAATGTGATAATACCTACAATTATTTTGGCCTTTTAAAATGTTTCTTTCTTGGGTTTATTATATTTATCCATGTTTTTTGTTTACTCATAAAGTTAAATCATATTTTATGCCTGATAACTTTAGCATGTATGTCCTTCAAAAGTATAATTGTTGCCGAAACCGGTTTGGCTCAGTGGATAGAGCGTTGGCCTGTGGACTGAAAGGTCCCGGGTTCGATTCTGGTCAAGGGCATGTACCTTGGTTGCAGGCACATCCCCAGTGGGGGGGGTGCAGGAGGCAGCTGATCGATGTTTCTAACTCTCTATCCCTCTCCCTTCCTCTCTGTAAAAAATCAATAAAATATATATTTTTTTAAAAGTATAATTGTTAAAAGAAACATTAAAATAGAATAATCAGCTACAGTTCATGTTAAACATAAATCTTCAGGATTTTAGGCTAACAGCAACTTTCCCTAAAACTTGAAGATTTTTCTTCCAGATCTGCAAAAACAAAGGAATTCCGTTCCAATGATCTTACAATTCAGGTGTAAGATGTTTAAAAATAAAAATAGGTCGATGAATCTTGATAGAACTGTGAATGAGACTGGTTTGAGTTTAGACCCGTTTAAAGTTTAGAAAATCGGTCTCATTACGAAATTCCAAACAGGGCACGGTTAATTTTTATAATTTTACCTCTTTCCGTTTATCTCTGACAATCTAATGTTGATGAAGTTTTCTCTCACGTCCACGCGGTTTTTAAAAATCTGATGTCTTTTCCATAACTACTCATCCTTTCCCCCGACAGTCGTGGACTGGGCTCCTGTCCTGCAAGGAGGCACGTCCACAGCTATCCCAGCACTGCAGCTTTCTTAGACCTTTCTGGGGGGGGGGGGGGGGGTTGCTTTGTTTTGTGGGGTTCCCCCATTTTGTAGATGTTCATGACTTCTTTCACACTTCACATTGGCTAATTCGGACCTCTCTAGACTTACACTTTTGAGGATACATTTTTTTGTCTTGTTTTCTTTTGTTCATGTTGATTTGAAATAATGCAAGTGAAAGCGCTTTCCTGGGAGGGAAACCAAGGGTAAGGCGGGGGGCTGGGGGTGGGGGCTGCCTTACTTGGCTGCTGGCGAGGACAGATTCCAAGAAGCGTCACCAGAGGGGTCTTTGGGGTGCTGGGCGAGGAGCGGCACCTTCCAGATTTGAATCCAGAGTTCGAGAGACAGCTGTAACCTGGGAAAAGGAGGCCCCAGAGTAACCACAGCACCCCCAGAGCCAAGGGCAGGAGGGAGACTGTGGAGACCAAGCAGGGCCTCTCGGTGCGAGGCCAGCAGGTGGAGGATGGAGGGGGCAGATCCAGGAGGACCCGGGACCGGTCAGACAGGGTTTCCAGCCCGGCATTCTCCCTGCTGTTTTGCTTATTGTGATTCCAAAACGTAGGGACTGGACTTCCAATAGCAAACCTAGGCTGGAAGACATTACAGGTAATTCAGAAACATTACTGCAGTGACCACCGTTTTTACTAAACACTACGGTCTCTTCAAAGGGGCTTCATTATCACTGCTGCTCTTTTATTTCATTGGCCTGTTTATGTCAATAAGTTGCATATATTTTTTCTGTTTATTTATTTTATTTTATTATCGTTTAAAGTATTGCAAATAGTAGTACATATGTCTCTTTTTCTCCCCCATTGACCTCTACCCCGGCCTCCCCTAAAGAGTTCCACTTTTTAAAAGAAAGCCACCAAATAGTCAACTACCTCCCAGGTACGCAACTGGGAGGGAGACCAAAAAGTTGTGTATTTAAACAACCTTGACCCTAGTTTCATTTTTAAGTCTCATGTGCAACTGGGAGTAGAGTTAGATGGAATATGTGGGTTTTTTTGGTTTTTGGTTTTGGGGTTTACAGTATAAACCAATGCTCGTAGCAAGTAGGAAAAAAGGAAGATAAAAGCCCTTATTTCCTTTTTATCTTCATTAATAAGAAAAGAAAGAAAATACTGATTTAGTGTTGTTGTCTCAAGATCCAGTGGCCTAGACTCAAGAGCCATAGCTCTGGGCTGTTTCTGAGATCCCGATCAGGGACTTCTCTGCACCTCTTACCTTCATGTAAGAAACCCAGTGAGCTGCTTTTTTGGTGCAAGATTTCCACTCTTAAGTTCCTCAGTGGTTTTATTTCTCTGCTTTGTTGTGTGATTTTCATTTTGCTGCACCCACCGAGACGTTAGCATCGTTATGAGGCTACTCACCAGGACCCACAGTCCACATCTGTGATGCTCCGCCTTGGACTTCCTTCAAAGAGCCTTCTGCCTGGGAACAAGACCGTGACTTTATTTCAACTTGAGCGCTCTCGTCACATTAACACCTTAGGGTGGCAGACCAATTTAGAGGGCGCAGGGAACGTTCGCACATCCTCCTGTTTAATCTGCACCACAGCCCGGTGCGAAGCAGGGCAGGGATCTCAGGTGACAAATGAGAAATCTGGGGACCAAGGGAGAATGGGCAACCCAAATCCAGCTCCCCCGGCGCCAGGCCTGAATTGTGTCTACCATGCAACGGCCTTTAGATTACGTCATGTCACTGTCAGTGTCAAACACATAGTCAGATCTGCATTTCAATAAGATACATGGGAGATGTAGTTAAAATAGGCTCATCCTACCTAATAAAAGAGTAATATGCAAATTGACCGCACCTTTGCTACCCCTAAGCCACGCCCACTGGCCAATCAGGGTGAGTATGCAAATTAACCCAACCAAGATGGCGGTTAATTTGCATATCAAGACAGCGTAGAAAGAAGCCAAGCGCTGCAGAAGGGAGCGAAGCTGTGGAGAAGCAAGCAGGTGGGGCGGGGAGAAGGGAGGCAAGCAGGCGGGGCTGGGGGAGGACAGAGGCAAGCAGGCGGGGCCGGTGGAGGAGGGAGAAAAGCAGGCGGGGCCGGCGGAGGAGGGAGGAAAGCAGGCGGGGTGGGGGATAGCGCAGCAGGAAGCCCTATTGCAGGAATCTTCCTGCAATGGGCTACTAGTTTGAAAAATAAATAAAAAACAAATAAATAAAATAGGCGCATTTGCAAGTGTACAGGTCAGGTGGTAGAAGCTTAGGCTCCGTGTGTACAGTGGTGATGGAATGGGAAAGTATTTAGGAAATAAACATGACATGTAAGATGTGACCAGATTTCAAAGACATTCTACCATAACAGACATTCCGTAGGTTAGAGTTCATTCTGCTGGCAATTTAGTCTTTATTTGATGATTCAAATAAAACTTTCTACATCACAAAATGCCTTTAGGTTATCAACACCAAGAGTCATATACTAAAAGACATACAAACTGCAAATTGACAAAGACATATCTTTAGTATTAGAGATTTGCTAATTAGAAGAATTAAGCACAAAATTGAAAAGCAATATATTAGTATAAAAAGGCTGAGAAAGCTTCCATCTTTCTTCATTCACATCCACTCTCCTACAATGTTCACATCTCTCTTCTTATCACATTCTCTCAACCGATGATGTCCCTCTTACGTACAAATACAACAGAGGCAAAACATGTAGCCGGGATCTATGCCATCCTCCCCTTTCCAGCATCACCTCCCTCCTCCATTTGTACACACATGCTCTGCCGTCTCACCTACAGGACAAGTTGTGTCCCTGCCTGTAAGACCAACCACTTCACCTGTGTGTAAACCACGGCTTCTCACAGGCATCGCTTCTGTGGTTATCCGCTTTCCCTCCTGCCTCAGTTTGCTTCTCTCTGCTCCATCATTTATCTCAGCAAAAAATGGAGACTCAACTCCACCCTTTCATCAAAATACTTTCTGGACGCTACAGCCTTATCTAATAATGCCTCATTCTCTGTTCTCATCTGGGCATCTGTGCCAAAGTGTCACCTACATTTATTCTTTCCATTGACCAACTTTTTAGTCCGTTCTCAGTTTCCTCCCAGTGGGATTTGGTCCTCCCCAGGCTTTATAGTATCCCAGGTAACCCACCCAATGTTCATAACTTACCAATAAAAAAATACATTTCTTGTCTTTTAGGAATCTAATAAGGAAAAATAATATTTCTATAAATTTACATACAGTAATTCAAACTAATTAAACTGAGAAGAATACAAGTATTTTTGGCTTATATTATCACATGATTGATGTGGTAGAGTTTCATGAATCTGGCAGAGTAACTCGGTCGGAGGAATTTTGCCGTGCATGGCATCAAGCTGAATAAACTTGCTCTCTTCTTTCTTTCCTTCCTTCCAACCTTCTTTCCTTCTCTTTTTCTAATCAACTGAATATCTTCAGTTCTAAGTTAGAGTGAAATCAGTCAGACTTAAATGACAATAGAATTGTGTTTCAATATAGTAGCATTGTATTCATCTCTTAAATGATTTTTAGTTGTGTAGAAGATAAATTATATGTGATTTCTAAAGCAGCTTTGTCAAGCTCTCACTAGCTTAATTATGAAAAATTAAATTTTCTGCAATGCTCTCTTCTTTTGAGTGTTTAATATAAAATTACATTTTCTCAGTCTTGAAACTTGGTTCTTAGACGTTTCACGTGGCTTTAAACCATTATGGGTATATGTCATTTTAGTCTTCCTTTAGTTTTTAGCATTTAAATCACTTAAAAATTAAAAGTTAACAATAGATTTGTATTTCTTTTAATTCAAAAGACTAAGATAATGGGTTTCTCCCTAAAGTCTGAGCACATATTACTGCATTGTGGCACTGGCACATACACAGAACGAATCTGTTAGTTTTGTAAGCAGCAGAGTTTGCTAAGTCTCTTGTTTTAGCATTTCAATAATAGAACAGTGCAATTATTATTAAAATATCCTCACATTATAATATGAATAAAAGGAAAGTATTTCTTATTGTTATTTTTCTTGGAAGTCATATTAGTCTTTCTAGGGAAATGTTGGAAAATGTAAAAGAGAACATGATTGAGGCTCAAAAACACAGCTTAGCATTGTCTGAGCCTCCAAACACTGTCAGCAGCTCCATCATTTAGGTTCAACTTACACGTGGGAGAAGCATATGAGAGCCAAAGCCTGCACACAGAGGCAAAGCCAACACGTTATCCAAATTAAAGAATGGAATCCGGCCCGAGTAGCTCAGTGATTGGGTGCCGACCTATGAACCAAGAGGTCACAGTTCGATTCCCGGTCAGGGCACATGCCTGGGTTATGGGCTGGGATCCCCCAGTGGGGGGCGTGCAGGAGGCAGCCGATCAATGATTCTCTCACATCATTGGTGTTTCTATCTCTCCCTCTCCCTTCCTCTCTGAAATCAATAAAAATATTTTTTAAAAATAAGTAAAGAAAGAAAGAATGAAGTGGAGAGTTTTGATGTAAAATTTTCTTTAAGTGGAATTTTTTTCTTTATTGAAACATAAACTCAAAGTTCAGCTTTTGATGATAATTAAATAGTAATTTATGCAAGTTTTTAAAAAATAAAAATTGCTATTTATCACAATTTTATTATCAAAGTAATTTTCGTTACAACAGGTCATTGAATATCATCACTGATAAATCCTTTATCTATATAAATAAAGTGGAAAAATGAAAAGTCTACCAAGAATTAATTTAATAAAAAAACACTGACTACTAGATTGGTATTGACTCTAAAGTAGAAAGAGAAAAATGCCTTCTAAACTTTGAAAAAGTTCACATTAAGGTCTACATTAAATTTGTATAAATGTTTTTTTCTCAACTTTGTAGTAATTTAAAGAGTATGGAACCATATCTATGGGTCATACATATTTAAGCTTAGAAATCTCATTCTCTTTGTTGATAAAATCTGATAATTTCTAGGACCACGTACTTTATTTCAGGCATGATGCATGTGGAGATTTCTATTCATTTATGTTTGTACTATGTTAAATGATTATTCTCTGCTTAATTTGAATGGCACCTTATATTTCTACACAGGAAAAAAAACTGGGAATCATGCAGAGATTGGGAAAGGTAGTGTTCTGTTGGGAAAAATGAAAATATAATAGAAGAAACACCTTAAATATTGTACAATACATGCTAGTATGGAAAAGAAGTAGTAAAAATGTGAAGGAAGACTTGGAGAAAATTAAAAGCAGATCTAAGGTTGTGTAGAAACGTAATGCAATCAAAATCTGAGATGTGAAAATGATGTGAGAGTATGTTTTCTTAGAAGTTATTGATAACATTAACTCAGGTCTTATTAGTCATCCCTCACTAGGTAAAGCCATGGTTACACACGGCCTCAAACCCTCAGAGGCTGCAGTGTCAGCAGCAAAAGTCTTGCTCCCGCTGCTGGGGTGCGGGGTGCTCAGCTCTGTGCACCTCCGTCTGGATTGGTGGAAGAAACAGCTCTCCTTCTAGAATGTGTCTTTTTATGCAAAGGGAAGGGGCAAGAAAGTAGAATTCCACGTGATGGCTTTTCTGTAGCTTCTCACTTCCACTCACATTTCAGTAGCAAAAGGAAAGCATGAGACCAATGGTGATAGCGTGGAACTCAAATCATATGGCTGTAGAGAGGAACTTATAATGATTTATTGGAGAGAGTGGAAAAACTAATTAGAAAAATAATGTCATCTACTGTAAATGTCACATGTCAATAGTGTCTTCCATGGAGAATGTGAGAGTACAGATAAGTCTTGAAAAGATGGAACCAAATGCATGTCAAACACTCAGTTAACAGTAACAGGCTGGAGTCATCCTTAGTACTGGCATCTCTGGCTTTCGCCACTGAATTAGCCCAGAAGAATAGGATGGCTGTTTAAGTAAAACTAACTTTAAAAGGGAACCTGAGCTTTGCAGCTGAGGTGGGAGTATGATAGATGACGATAAGAATGCAAAGAGTGAACAGTGGTAATTAAAAACATATTGTCATAAAGCTCTTAAAGGTTCATGAAGTAATGGCTTAGGAGAATTTAAAGACACATGCTGTCATTAAAGCAACCACAGAAGTAATAACACAAGGATAACCCCGATTAATTACATTAAAGTAAATGGGCTAAACGCCCTGATCAGATGTCAGCATATTCAGACTGAATAAAAAAAGCAAGATCCAACTGTATGTTTCCAAGAAACACTTTTTTTTTTATTAGTTTTCATTTAATGTTATTTAGCTTCAGGTGCACAGCTAGTAGTTAGACAGTCATATACTTTGCAAAGTGTTCCCTTTGATATTCCCAGTGCCCCCCCCCCCGGCACCGTACATAGTTACTATAATATTATTGACTCTATTCCGTATGCTGGACTTTACACCCCTGTGACTGTTTTGTAGCTACTGACTTGTCCTTCTTAATCCCTTCGCCTCTTTCACCCAGTCCCCAAAGCCCCTCCCTCTGGAAGCCATCAGTCCTCTCTCTGTATCTACGAGTCTGTCAAGTAACACACTTTGAACATGTTAACAAACAGGTTGGGTGTAAAAGAATAAAAATAATAAGCGAAAGAAAGCTGGTGTGGCTCTGCATATCAGAACAAAGCGGACTCCAAGATGACTAATGTTGCTAGAGATTTAAAGGGTGCATTTTATAATGAGAAAAGGGTCACTTATTTAAGAAGACATAAGACTACTAAATGTTTCTGCACCCAATATCAAAGCTCCAAATACAAGACAAAAACAAAAGAGAACTGGAAACAATTTCACTTCACTGATAGAGATTTTAACACTCCGTTCTCAGCAGCAGATCAATTGAAAAATCGGTACAGTTCCCGCTGATTTGAACAACACTAACCATCTACTTAAAGCTAATTAACATTTACAGAAAATTACTCCCCACAAGAGGTTACAACTTCTAACATGCCCATGAATTATTCAAGAAGGTGGACAATATTTTAGGTCATAAAACAAGTTTCAATAAATATGAAAGGACTTAAATTAAAGAGCATGTTCTCTAACCATAATAGAGTTACATTATAGATGAGTAAAATAATATACTTTTTAAAACCCTTCAAATATTTGGAAGTGAAAAACCACACTCACTAAATAATCCATGAAGTAGAGAAGAAATCTCAAAGGCTATTACAATATATATATTGTGAACAGAAATCATAAAAGCACAGTATTCATATTTGTGAGGTGCAGCTAAAGCAGTCTTTACAAGGAAATTTATAGGTTTAAGTATATATATTAGAAAGTAAGAAAGGTGTCAAATTAAGTACTTCCTCCATTTTAAGAAACTATTAAAATAATAAATTAAACCCTGGCTATATAACACAAAGGAAATAATAAGAGCAGAAATCAATAAAATAGAAAATTTAAATAGCTCTTATGAAGAATCAAATAATAATGCTGTCATAGACAAACTCTTTCATGAAGTAGGGGAAGTGGGAACACTTCCACCAACTCCTATCATGAGAACACGTAGGTACTCTATTGCAGTACAGCACATATATCATAGCACATATATGTAATATGTACTTCATGTAACTATTAAGAATGCTGTATATGTAATTATAATACCACCATCATACATATTAGAATATTATCCTATGAATTACAGTGTATCTTGTGCTCTTACTTTTGTGTATAATTGTGAGCGAGCACAATTCCTGCCCTGGGTCACCCCCAGGAGGTCCCTAAGGAAGGATCGCAGCTGCGCAAGGGAAGGGGGGCCCCTAAGTGGCTGTAACTGTTCCTGAAGGACCATCCCCTCGCCTCAGTATGTTCCCTGAGTGATGGGAGGTTAGAGTCTGGAAGCTGCGAATCTCGCCGACACTAAAAGGCTCCCCCATTAGCAGCTTCCGTGTTGCATTAATAATAAGAAAGGGATAAAGAGAGCGGGCTCAGCTGCCAGGTCTCCCAGGAGGGGAGGCCCCCGCCCCCTGCTCATCCCCACGGCCTCTCTAATGGCCTTGCCTGTGCGAGGGGAACGGAGAGGATGCTAAGTGCCGTCTGTTTTCTCAGAGTTCAAAATCCCTTCTTCTTGGGGAGGAACTCCTGTTCTTTTTTCGAGACTTCTAAGTTTAAAACCGTATCATGAGTACTTTTTCGGTTGAAGTTAATCTGTCGTCATTCATACCTATTTTAATGTAAGTGCAAATAATCAAGTACAGGGGGAAATTGCTTTAGAAAAAATAAACCCATCTTTCCTGGAAAAACTGTGAAACAGAGTCCTCTCAGAGATGTCTCACTTCTCTGCGCAGCAGAAAATTAAAGAAAATCAAGAATAAAGACCTTTGCTTTTGCAAATGTTCAAAACTCTTGTTAATAGACAAAGAAGAAACGATGAGAAAGTGTCTTATTAAAACGAGATAAGTAAGGTTGGATTTGTTAGGTTCAGGGTGCGTGTTAATGAGTTATGTCTCTGTTAAAGTTGTGTCTTTTGGGGGCTCATAAAGTTCGGACCCACGCCATACTTCACGGTTTGTGTTCTTTTCCTACCGAAATGCTGACCTTTAGCAGAAGTGCACTTTTAAGATCTCCCTGATGTAAACATCTGTTTTTAAGTGTGTGACCTCTCCAAGGAGTAAGAGTATCTAGGAGGTAGTTCAGCTGTGGCAATTTCTCATCTACAAGAAAAACCATTTTTGCTTTCAACTATTCTTTAATTGGGTAAACAATAATTCATTATCTCAAAAGTGTTGCTCAGATTTTCATTATTTGGACTGAAAATGCTAGAAAGTTTTCCTTGATTTATACTAATGTGCCCTGATTTTGCACAGTTGATTTTTATAATTGGGCTATAAATTGCATACTTTTGTACTTTTAATTTATGAGGAAGAAAGAAAGAACAATGTCAATAATCATCATCGATGACAATATATATTTTTAAAATGAAATATATGGTCATAACCCTCAGAGAAGAAATCACTATGATGGGCTCTGAACTATTTATGTAAGAATCAAGAAATTATTGTACAAACCAATTAAAAGCTGTTTTCCGGAAATTTATAATTAACATTTTTTTTCCTTTATTAGTACTTAGCATTTATTTCAAGGGAGGACAAAGAAGATACATCTAATAAGTCAAGGGTGCCCACTCAGATTCTTAAGATGATGTATAAAAGCCTGCGAATGACAAAGAAGTATACAATGTTAGACATTTATTTACAGTCTGGTGGACATTAGATTTTTTCCTCTAGGCAAGGAAAAAAAAAATCTAAATCCCTTTTCATTAAATCACTCTTTCACTAGTGGTGTATTTATGAGCCAAGGAATTTTCATAAATCCAGTAGACCCTGTCATTTGTTTTATGTTGCTGGTAAAAAGCTGAAATGTCCAATGGGTGGCATGTTATTGTTAGAGTGCCCTTAAATTTAGGGGAGGAAGGAGCTGAGGAGGCCATTCTTATGAAGCCCTGATAGCAAATAGGTCCATTGGGAAAGCAGCGCTTTCTGACAGGCTTAGAGTGTTGGTGTTCGCACACTCGTCTGAATTAGGCTTGTTCCCTCCCTCCCCTGCAGTCCACGAAGGCTCAGGCGAGAGCAGCCAGAAGGAGACGTCCACCTGTGACATCTGCCAGTTCGGGGCCGAGTGCGACGAGGACGCCGAGGACGTGTGGTAGGTGCTCTCCCTGAGGCTTTTCAACAGAATCGTGAGAGTTGACTTCCTTTCACTCCTTCGGGTGTTTCCGGAAGAAGACGTGGTCGGCATTTCTTTTTCTTACCTAGTTCCTAAGGCGGGCGGGATGCGGGGGAGGGGAGAATATGAGGGCTATTGTAACAGCGGGGATTTCTGATGCTGAATTAGGAGCTGGGCTGGGGCAGCTGCCTGCTTCGTTTGCTAGGGGATAAAAGCCATCACAGACTCCCCAGGACTGTCCGTGTCCAGAGGTGGAGAGAACAGTCACATTTACCAGAACATCTCTCAGGAAGCTCGGTCAGGAGCCGGTGGGCATCTGCTAATCTGCTTTCTAAGGGCGGGTCTGGGCGACCTGGAGCTTTCACTGAAGGGTCTGCCTATGCGTGCCGGTAGCTGAACTGGGAAGACGGTAAAGCAAAGAATGACCGGAGCCGCCCTCTGGGATCAACTTCCCCTTCACCCCAGCAATACGCAGCTTCTCCTGCAAAGATAGGCTGAGGCGATCATGAGTAATACTTACTTTGAATGGGTCCCAAAATGCTAGCCTTCTAGGGCATGAACATGTGTTTGGTTCCTCCCTGATCGTTCCCAGAGTGACCAGCCTAGAATCCAGAGGAGGTCTTTGTGCTGTGACAGTGGAATGAGGCAGCCTCCCTCTGTCTCTGTCTCTGTCTCTGTCTCTGTCTCTGTCTCTCTCTCTCTCTCTCTCTCTCTCTGCTCTTCCTTCTCCCTTTCTCCCTCACTGGATTTTACCTGTAACTTTCAGGAAAGCAGCCAAGTGCCCTTGGTTTTTTTCAAAATGCGCCCATGCTTGCCTGGAGCTCTTAGCCCTCATTTTGATCAAAGTGACTGAGTAAATCTTACTTGCTCTCAACAACAAAAGCGGTGGTGATTCTGTGACTGGATGGTGGTTTTAGCTAACATGGTGGTGGTAATCCTATCTATATATATATTTAGATAGATAGATAGATAGATAGATAGATAGATAGATGCCTAAGTGACCATTTGACCACCAGGGGCAGACGCTCAACGCACAGGCTTGGAAACATGGAAAAGACTGATGAATATCAGAGGGAAAGGGGGAGGGCGGGAAGAGATTAACCAAAGATCTTATATGCATATGGATTTGTGCACCGGTGGGGTCCCTCAGCCTGACCTGCCAGGATTGGGCCGAAACTGGCAGTCTGACATCCCCCGAGGGGTCCAGGATTGTGAGAGGGTGCAGGCCAGGCCGAGGGACTCACCAGTGCATGAATCCATGCACTGGGCCTCTAGTTGCAATATAAAAGTGTAACAAATCAGCCTGTTGTACATCTTAAACCTATACAATATTATATATCAACTCTATCTCAATTTTTAAAGAGGAATCATTTTGATCACACTTTTGTGGGTGGAGGGGACAATTTAAGGGACAAGAAGAGGAAACGAAGGCAACATAATTTTGGCAAGAGTGAAACAGTCTGCGCTTAAAATCTTTAAAAACGTCTGAGTGCAGATGAAGTTGAGGATTCCAGCTGGGCGCGCTGGGGCTCTCAGGGTAAATTAGTGACTCCGTGTTCCAGAAAAGCGGGACTTAGAACCTTACTTACTCCTCCCCAAATGCGTTAGGGCTCTGTATGTTAAGACACACTGACAGGAAATACACTTTTTAAAGATCTCATGTTTAATGTTTGCTTGTCACTGCACCTGCAGTTGAACATTATTTTTAAAGCTGTCAGAAATCTTGCTATCAATGCTTTACTTTTAAAAAATGTACATGGGTCCCTGATTTTTTCTTAAGACTTTCCATTGCCCTGGTTCCTCCCCCTCCCTCGTGATCATCTTTGTGACAGCGTCCCCTTTACAAGTGCAGAGATTTGAGACATGAGCCGAGCTGAGCGAGCAGGTGGAGATCGAACAGGTGGAGATTAGGGACTGCTTACTCGGGGCTGGCTCATTTGTGGGCGCGTTTCTCTCAGTTGTCTTCAGGAGAAGCCCGGGGTGTCTTCCTTTACGGTCTCGCTCTCCAGCGAGGGCGCTGCGTTAGTTTTCCAGTGTTTAAGCGGCAGGGCCAGGATGAAGCTCTGAGCTCCAAGTCACCGAGGGCGTTAGCCTAACAGCTCAAGCGAAGACGCAAAATTAAAATCTCACTGTTCCCTGTCCTGTCTGCAGTCATGAGAGGGCCATGATGGCCAGATCGCAGGACTCCGGGCCCACAGGGTGAGAGCCGGTGACGGGGCGGTGCCCATGGTCTGGAGGCAGGCGGTGCAGGGAGGTACGGGCAAGGCCAGGGCGCCTGGACTTAGAAAAAGAAACTCGGTTCAAAACCACGGAGAGGGCAGGGCAGACCCTCAGTCGGTGAGGAGCGGGTTACCAACCAGGAAAGGCACCCAACTGGGCAGATGGGGGGAGGCTGGGGAGACACCCGCTTGCAGGAGCTGCTGTAGGAAACAAGCCGGGGACCAGGGGTGAGGCCAGCACCTGGACCTCAGAGAGAAATGCCAAGGTCAGGGGTCAGCGTGCTCACTGGATGCTGCGTCAGTTAGCTCCTGGGTAAGGGCATCTCTACACCCCCAGCTTCAGACAGGACTGGGTCTAAAAGGGGGACTAAGGCGAGCCTTCCCAGGGGCTGAGTGGCAGAGCGGGGCAGGTAGGGGGCGGCAGGGGAGGGAGCCAAGCAGGGCCTTCTACTCCCCAGCGGGAGGGAAGAGCTGTTAGCGGTTAAATAAAAGGTCCTTACCGTGTCCAAGGAAGGGAGCTTCAGTGATAAGCGTGTTAGTTTTCATTTGCATAAATGCCTTTGTCTGTGAACACATTATATTTAGGGGTGGCCTTGAAGGGTAGAGGAGGGAGCCGAAGGACAAGGAGTGAAATAAACAGGCAAACAGCGTGGGAGAAAAGAGGCTACAGAGAAAGCTGGGGAGCGGTAGGGGAGTGGCCTGACCCGCATCCCCCTGGCCGCCAGGGAGCTCTGAGGTGCCGCTGATTGGGGCGAAGCCACGGCCGGTGAAGCCCCGCACATGCCGTGTGGCCGCCGGGAATGCGCTCGGTGCTCTGCGTTATCTTCCGCTCCGACGCGGACTCAGCCGCAGGTTCATGCCCACCCAGCTCCTCAGCCCGCATTACCGAGTCCCTACAAGCCGTGAAGAAGTGCTGCGGAGGAATAAGGTCGTTACTGCACCTGCAGCATGAGAACCCGGCCCAGGAGATGAGTATCTTACATCTCGCCGCAGGACGGAGGCTGGCCGGGCCCAGGTGCGCAGTGCCTCCCAGGCGGGGATGGGTCTGGGTTGGAGTTAGAAGCCAGCACGGTCCGCTGACCTTGTTTCCATAGTCTTCTCGCTGAGAAGCAGGTCTCACTGGACGTGGGGAAGAAAAAATCAATGAGAAGGGAGAGGAGTAAGGAGAGTAGAGA
This sequence comes from Cnephaeus nilssonii, assembly GCF_951640355.1. Classification (NCBI taxonomy): domain Eukaryota; kingdom Metazoa; phylum Chordata; class Mammalia; order Chiroptera; family Vespertilionidae; genus Cnephaeus; species Cnephaeus nilssonii. The sequence goes on along the minus strand of NC_137081.1, from coordinate 4,081,678 downwards.
AAAGGAGAAAAAAAATACTAATGAGAGGCGGCGTTGATAAACCGTGTCCTAATGTTTTACTTACACTTTAATACCTTTATTTGGGGAAAACATGTGATTTGTAAATTCATGTAAGTCTCTCACGTAGCATTGACTTCAAAATCGTTGGAACACCCTGCAAAGGGAAGGGGTATGTGGCTTGTTTGTGAGGCCGGGGTTGAGAAGAAATGAGCCCGGCCAGTGTGGTTCAGTGGCTGAGCGTTGACCTATGAACAGGAGGTCCCAGTTCGATTCCTGGTCAGTGCACATGCTTGGGTTGCAGGCTCGATCCCCAGTAGAGGGCATGCAGGAGGCAGCTGATCAATGGTTCCCTCTCATCATTGATGTTTCTATCCCTCTCTCCCTCTCCCTTCCTCTCTCTGAAATCATTAAAAACATTTGAAAAAGAAGAAATGAAAAGAAAGGCTTAAAGATCGTTTCTCTGTATCTAGACAAAAGAAAAGTCAAAACAGATACATTTCCACATCAAAGAGACTCTCAAATACATCCTGTCAAACTAGTTTATAAAGAAAAAGAATAGCAGGTAAATAACTGGGACATGATACGATGGGCTGGCCCCAGAGTAATACAGCCCCATCTGATACACTGAGAAGACCACCGTGTGGTCTCAACACGCATCTCTGATACTTGCCTATAGAAACAGCTTTGTGTTCCCTTAATTATCTCCCCTGATAAATTATTCCAGGAAGTCCAAAGTAGGTCAGCAGGAACTCTTGGCGCTGGGAACTACTCCTAAGAAGTAATTAGCCTGGAACTTTCCGTCGGTCCCGTGGATCAGAGGTAGTTCAGCGCCCAGGGGTTGATTCTTGATTTAATAAAAGAATAAAGTCGGTAGCTGGGTTTGATCCGAGGAACGGCTGGGCAGGAAGCTGCCTGCGTGGCTCCCGTGTCCGGGGGGCGGGATGGACCCGGGAGGGCCCGGTGTAGGAGCAGAGGCGGCCGGTGACCGCGCCTGGAGGGCCGGCTCCGTGACGCTGTGTGTGCTTCTCACGTGGCCGTGGAGTCTCCTTCCACTCACCTCCGCCCTCCTGTTCCCGCATGCGCTCAGGCTCCATCAGCAGAGGCACAGCGGCTTCAGAGCTGTTAATGCCTCAAGCAGCCGTTTATTTTCTTTTGGAAACATTAGCGATGCTTTCCAGTTTTCGTGCATAATATCCGAGCTGGGCCACGATGGTGGGAAAGGAGGAAACAAAGTCGTTGCGGAGAAACGGGTTCGGAGGAGAGAATGAAGGGGCGTCTGTTTCCTTCTGCCCCATGGATGTTCCGGAGCTGAGGGGTGCGGGAGTCCGCGTTCCTTGCGGGAGTGACTCTCACAAAGACAGTTTCATGGAAGCCTTTCACCTCCTCATGTGCCTCTGATCTGAGGAGGCTCCTTGCGGCGGGGAGGACGTGTGTGGCTGGCAGGGTTCCCACCTTTAATGCACAGGGGACTGGGGGGGGGGGGGTCGGGACCATCAGAGCCGGGCCATGACCCTGGGCCCTGGATTTCACCATCCCCGTAAGCAAGCAGGCCTGAGGTCCCCGCTGGAGTGCGTTCCATGATGCGTGGGAAAGGGACGATGAAGAAAACAGAGAAAGGGGTGCCCTTAAAAACGACTGCTGCCGAAGATGGAACAGAAAGACTGTTGTGATTGGAAGGTTTCCAGTGTTTTCTATTAGGTACGAAGGAGGTGGGCCGGGCTGTATAGGGGTGCATCTAAAGCAGAGGGTGCTGAGCAGTCACAAACCTTTGGGGACTGAGAGCTTAGTCAGCCTCCCCTGGCTGTTCCCTCTTAGCGATTTCCTGTGCCTTTCGCCGGAGAACCATACATGTGGTGACCTGATCGGTTCTGGCTTCTAACATTTCACTCACGGAGAGAATGACAACACGCACAACAGCAGGACACAGGTCTGTCTAGGACAGGGGTCGGCAAACTCATTCGTCCGCAGAGCCAACTATCAACAGGACAACGATTGACATTTCTTTTGAGAGCCACATTTTTTAAACTTAAACTTCTTCTAACGCCACTTCTTCAAAATAGACTTGCCCAGGCCGTGGTATTTTGTGGAAGAGCCACACTCAAGGGGCCAAAGAGCCGCATGCGGCTCGCGAGCCAGTTTGCCGACCCCGGGGCTGGAAGTTCCGAGGGTTCTGTTGGATGCAAGGCTGTAGGAGATCACCTTCTCGGTGCTGAGCTTCCTGCCTCCGGGACCTGCCTCCTCACCCCCACCCCCAAGGAGGCCGTGCTGTCACCTGAGAAATGGCCACAGTATCGTCTGTTTGTCCAGATGGGTGGGGTGTGACGGGGAAAGACACCTCTCTTTCCTTCGAAGCTTCCACTTGCCCACAAAAATTTTGTTTTTTAAGAGAGATTGAACTATTTTCTGTGCCACGCCAGCACGGCCAAGGGTGACCCTGAGGGGGCGGTGAAGGATTGAGGAAAGACAGACAAGAGAAGAAAGCTGGGGCTGGGTGGGACGCTGCTTCTCTGACAGAGAGACAGCGACAGCGCCCACAAGCCGTGTTTTTATTTTATAGGCAGGTCCCACGAGGCAGAGGGCGTGGTCACGACGTTAACGATGTTCCAGTCTACTCAGTGACATGCACCTGAACTCCATCAAGCCCACATCACTCAGGCACGTGGGGCCGTGTTCGGACCATAGGTTCAAGCTCACAACCATAGGCTCCGGCTATAGTGGTGCTGGGAGGGCTCTGCCCTCCAGGCTGGGACTTGCACGTGGCTTTGCCACGAGAGGACTGTGCCTTCTCATTAGGCCGAGGCTTGATCCTGTCCAATCACTGTAGCCTGCAACCACTCTCCACAATTTCCTATGGAAAATAGCCTTCTTAGGCCTATGTGTGTGCCAATTAGATTGAAAATAGCCATGAGGCTGCAGAGAGCAGACATATCTTCACCAAAATGTGGTTCTTTTGAGCAGCTTCAACTTGAAGTTGCTTGTTTTGAAATGGCAATACAACCCTGACTATGGACCAGGGTGAACATTCTTTATTTGTTATAACTAGCGATAGTTTTCAGATATTTATCCAGAAAAGCGGCTCGTAGCACAGGTTTAGAGACTGCCCGTTGCGACAGCCGCCCTGTCGGCGATGCTGGTGTGTCACTATCACAGTATGTCAGGGGGGTTTGCAAACACCGAGCCCTGAGGAACCCAGAAGAGCGAGGGCACTGATCCGTGAGCCGTCGGCTAAGCAAGGTGGGATTCATTCTTGGCTGCCTTTGGGACTAACGGGCTACATGCCCCTTTCCAAGTGGCAAAGGAGGGAGTATTACAAATGCATGAATAGAAATTACAAGATATATAGGAAGAGAAAAGAACCGCCCAGTTAAATGGCAACTAAATGTGGCCCATATGCCGGGGGTTGTCTTATCTTAGTGGCAATGCTGTATCTTTTTTTGTGTCACTTAAAAATACGATGCCATGCCTTTTATTTCCCAGTTCATATGTTTGATGATTACACTGAAATTGAATTTTTATAGTTTTCTCTGATTATAAAAGTTGTACATGTTTGTCATAGAAATTTGAGGAGACTAGAAATATGAAAACTCTATTACAATGTCATCCCACCATTCCAAGATTCCCACTGTATATTTTCCTTCCATGTATGTGTACATGTGTGCACGTGCATGTGTGTGTATGTATACATGTATTTCTAATGAGTCTGATCATATTTGACATGTCCATAAAGTCTCTACTTTTAAATTTTTTACTTAATCTTGAGGCTGAGTTTGGAGATTATTATGAATGTTGAACAAATTTGTGAATACTCTATTTATAGTTGAACAGAACTTCTGTGGTCCAAATTCTAATGACCCTTCCTAAATGTTTGCATTTTTTAAGACAAATGAATTTGAGAGTGCTGTCCTCACACTGTGATCTAAAAAATATACCAAAACCTAAATCCTCTCTAACTCAATGTTAGACATTTTTCTTGGTTAACTCCTAGAGACTAAATAGTGTGTGTACCAAAACTATTTCCATTGTCTGTAGCCAAAGGATTCATAACAAGTAGATTTCTGAGGCATAAGCATTATTTACTAAGAATCTGCCCTCCCAAAGGAGGTTTAAGTTGGGAAAAACTGTTTCTGGTCAGTGGTTTACTTCAAATAGCAACATATTGTATGTTTTGGTTCAGCTAAAAAACCAATTAGCAAAACACCAATCAGAAAGGATATATGCACGCCTATGTTCATAGCGGCACAATTCACCATAGCTAAGATTTGGAAACAGCCTAAGTGCCCATCAGCAGATGAGTGGATTAAAAAATGGGGTGCATCTACACCATGGAATACTACACTGCAGTAAAAAAAGAAGGAACTCTTACCATTTGCAACAGCATGGATGGACCTGGAGAGCATTATGCTAAGTCATTTGGAGAAAGATGAATATCACATGATCTCACTCATTTGTGGAATATAAGGAACAACATAAACTGATGAACAGAAACAGATCCAGAGACAGAGAAGCATCGATCAGACCATCAAACCTCAGAGGGAAGGCGGGGGGCGGGGGTGGTGGTAGTAAGAGATCAACCAAAGGACTTGTATGCATGCTTATAAGCCTAACCAATGGACACAGACTGTAGGGGAGTGAGGGCATGTGCTGGGGGTGGGGGTGGCTGGGGAGAGGTAAATGGGGGGAAAAGGAGATATATGTAATACTTTAATCAATAAATAATAAAAAATAATTTAAAAAAAAACACAAATTAGCAAGCCCACCTTGGCAGCACACATCGGATTTTTCCAGACACATTTCCCTAACAAGCAGGATGTGTAATATCTAACAAGTGATTGAACAAATCGTAAGATTATGGGCAACAACACCCACTCAAAAAATCAATGCTGCTGAAAATCTAAATGCTTTTTTTACTACAAAGAACAAAATAAATTAAAACAAATATTCTATTTTTCTAGTTCCCCCCCCCCCCCCAGTGCAAAGTAAAATTGCATCCATTCATCCAGTTATCACTAAGCTAGGAATGAAACTTAAGAAATGGGTATGATGCCCTCGGGATAGACGATTTTCTAAAGGCTCTTTTTAATTCATTGCAGTCTTTCCTGTGTCTTTGACACAGCAGTTTACCCTCTTCTCAGAGCTCATCCTAAAATGAGCTTTCTACAATCAAAATAATGTTATCCAGGGCAATAAAAGCAATACCAGGTTCCAACCAGCCATAAGTGCCCAGACTCAGCAGACATTAAGAGATGAACATCAGGGAGAAGTGCATAACGTAACAATTGGGGGAAAAAACAAAAGTAAGAAATGAAATAAAATATTAGCTTCGCATTAGCAAAAAAAACAACAGTGATGCATTTCTGTAATATACATAGATATCACAAATGTGGTGCTTTAAGACATTCAAATATAACATCCAAGTATTAATTATGACAATGAAATAAATCATATATTTAATGAAAGTATACAACTTAATTTTTTGAATATCATTTTTCTTCTCTAGCAAATTTGTTGATTTGAGAAAAATGAAATGCAATAAAGCTGTCTGTATTATAGCGACATTGAACAGTCAGACTTGGGCGGGGGGGAAGCCCTGTATCGATCAGTATACCTGTTACCAGGAGAAGTGGGCTTCTTGTGGTATCATGAGGAAAAGCATTTCAAGGGACCCGCAAGGGAGGAGGCGGTCCGGTGGCAAGATTCTCTTGTGAAACAGAATAAACAAGATGCCCCACCGATGTCCCCCTCCATCTGTCCAGCCGTGGGACATCAGGGCAGCAGCAGTCCATGTCCGGGGGTCCTGCGCCTGGGAGAGCTTGGTTCAGCCCAGCATTTGTGAAGCTGAGCCTGCGTTCCAGGCTGCAATCTGATGCTTTGCTGCTGTACCCAGGATTCCACCTAGAGCCTTGTTCGGAGTCTGTGCGGCCAGGCAGAATGCCACATGGCTATGGAGAGAGAACACGCAAACACACAGGGTGAGTGAGGGTCACAGAGAGAGAAGAGAAAAGAAAAAAGAGGAGAGGAGAGGAGAGGAGAGGAGAGGAGAGGAGAGGAGAGGAGAGGAGAAGAGAGAAGAGAAGAGAGGAGAGGAGAGGAGAAGAGAGGAGAGAAGAGAAGAGAGGAGAGGAGAGAAAAGGAGAGGAAAAGAGAAGAGAGAAGAGAGGAGAGGAGAGGAGAGGGGGAGAGAGGAGAGGGGGAGAGAGGAAGAGAAAGAAGAGAGAAGAGAAAAAATGCACTGCGTCCTTTGTCTTAAGTGGTATCCTACCTAATAATAGACAAATATGCAAATTGACCATACCTCTGACACACCCACAAGCCACTCCCACAAGCCACGCCCACCATCCAATCAGAGCGAGCATGCAAATTAACTCAAACCAAGATGGCTACAGCCACAGAGAGCAAGGTTTCCTAGGTAACAGAGGAAGCCAAGCTTTCCGCCTGCCCTTGCCAGGCCTAAGCCTCCACTCAAGCTACAAAGTTTCAATTATAGAAGGTAAACAAATTCAAACAAATGGCAGCAGAACAGAGCTTGAGAGAGTAAGCCAGGGTTGCCACCGGCAACAGGGGAAGCAAAGCTTTCCGCACACCCTGGCCGGGCCCACCCGCTTACGGCAACAAAGTTTCAATTATAACCCCAACACAAATGGCTGCTGGCCTTGGAGGGAGCCCCAGGCTTGGCTTCGCTCCAGGCTACAAAGTTTCAGTTGTAGAAGGAAAGTAAATTCCAGATACCAGGGCCTCCGCTTGGGTTTCTAGGGGGCGTGGCCGGCCTGCAAACCACCACAGGCCCCTCGCTCAGGCCGCCCCACGCCCCAAGGGAACCCCCACCTGATCCGGGACACCCTTCAGGGCAAACCAGCTGGCCCCCACCCCTGTACCAGGCCTCTATCCTATCTAATAAAAGAGTAATATACAGATTGATCATCACTGCAACATACAATATAGCTGCCCCCATGTGGTCAAAGATCCTGCCCCCATGTGGACACAAGATGGCCACTACAAGATGGCCAGCAGGAGAGGGCAGTTGGGAGGCACCCAGCCTGCAAGGGAGGGCAGTGGTGAGAGACCAGGCCTGCAAGGGAGGGCAGTTGGAGGTGATCAACCCTGCAGGAGAGGGCAGTTAGGGGTGACCAGGCCGGCAGAGGAAGGAAGTTGGGGGCAAACAGGCTGGCAGCAGAGTGGTTAGGGGGTGATCAGGCTGGCAGGCAGAAGCGGTTAGGGGCAATCAGGAAGGCAGGCAGGCAAGCAGTTGGTAGCCAGCAGTCCTGGATTGTGAGAGGGATGTCCCATATTGGAGAGGGTACAGGCTGGGCTGAGGGACAACCCCCTTCCGTGAACGAATTTCGTGCACCGGGCCTCTATTTTATTATGTTTCCCAAAGGCAGGGATTTCAGGGGAGGTCTCAGGGGAAGATCACAATAGAATATTCATCAGCTTTCCAGGTGTGTCCTTTCAGGATCATGGTCTCTACTGATTGATCAGGGCCAGGCAGGTGGTTGTGAGGCAATGCAGCTGGTCCTGATGTCAGCCATGGCGTCGGCCCGCTGGCCTTCCTGTCCTGGGCCTGGAGCTGAAACAACTGAGGCCTAGATGTTATCTCTAGAGCTTAATGCTTCAGGGAGTGCGCGTGCAAGGAGTCCCGGAGGCTGTTCTCTGGCCCCCTTGCTTCCCCTCCCAGGGCGTCTACCTAGCGACATGCCGAGGGGGGAAAGGTCAGAGGAGGGTCTGAACTGCATGACCTGCAGTGTGCTAGGGGAGGAATGACCCTGGGGGCAAGGTCCTGCCCTGCACGTTGCTAGGCACCTGGGGCTTTGGCCCTGGTGACCATCCATACCTGGCTTATCCTTCCTACTCTGCTCATGTCTGTCTGAGTTCTCATTTTGGATAAAATCATCATTTTCCTTGACCCCTGTTTTTTTGTGTGTGTGTTTTTGATACATTACATTATATAGATAGATAGGTGTTTGATAGATCGATAGAGAATAAATAGATCTGCAGTCATATTATAATTCGCATAGAACTCACTCATTGAAAGTAGTCAACGGTTTTTAATATATTCACTAAGTTGTGACACCGTCAACACAATCAATTTTATATTTTCATCACTCCAGAAACTTGGCATTAGTAGTCCCTTCCCCCGCCCCCCATGTTTCCCTCCTCCACCACTAGTCCACTTTATAGATTTTTCTGTTCTCACATTTCATATAAATGGAACCGTTCAGCCTGTGGTCCTTTGTGCTTGGCTTTTCTCACTTAGCACGGTGTTTTGAAGGTTCATCTGTATTGTAGCATGTGTGGCATTTTATGCTTTTGACTTGCAGCACGTATTCCATTGTATGGATATACTATGTTTTGTTTACTCATTTATCAGGTGATGGACGTGTGGGTTGCTTCCAGTTTGGGCTACGATGCATAATGCGGTTATGAAAATTCGTGTACCAGGTTTCTGTGTGTGACCAAGGTGGGCATGTGTTTTCTTTTCTCTTGGGTATAGACCTAAATGTAGACTTGCTGGGTTAAATGGTAACCTTATGATTCACTTTGAGGATCTGCCGACTGTTTTCCAGATTCTCTGCATCATTTTATATTTCCACCAGCAGGCCGCGCGGATCCGAATTTCTCCTCATCCTTGCCAGTACTTGTTATTGCCCTCCCTTTTAGTATTCTGCTCCAAGTAGGTGTGAAGTGGCATCTAACTGTGGTTTTGATTTGCACTTTCCAGATGGCTGATGATGTTGAGTCTCTATTGATCATTTGGATCACCTCTTTGGAGAAATATCTATTTGGATCTTTTGCCCATTTTTAATTGAGTTATTTACCTATTTGTTATGGCATTATAGGAGCTTTTTAATAGTATATTAAAGGTATAAGCCTCTTGCCAAATATATATGATTTGCAAATAGTTTCTTCTTCCTGTGGAGTTGTCTTTTCATTTGTATGATGGTACCTTGAGAACACGGGTTTTTAATTTTTACGAATTCCAGTTTGCCTGTCTTTTCATCTGTTGCTTGTGTTTTTGGTTGCATAGCTAGGAAGGCTTTGCTTAACCGAAGGTCACGAAGATTTACTCCTGTATTTTCTCCTATAAGACTTGCAGTTTTAGCTCTTATATTTAGATCTGTGATTAATTTAGAGTTAATTTTTGCATATGGAGGGAGGCGCGGGCTCCCAAAAACATTTTCAGGTGTTCCAGTACCAAAGACTATTTTTTTCTCCATTGAACTTTTTTTGGCATTCTTGTAGAAAACAATTGACCCTGTATATGAGGGTTTATTTTTGAACTCTCATTCTCTTCCATTAATGTATATGCCTTTCCTTATGCCAGAGCTAACTGTTTTTATTCATAAGTAAAATATGGGAAATATGATTCCCATGATGCCTTTGACTTCAGATATCAGCGAATATTGACATACAATGTTATATCCGATCCAGGCGTTCGGCATGGAGGTTACACGTTTATATAACTATGAAGCGAACCCCGATAAGTCCAGTGCCCCCCGACACCGTACGTAGTTACCACTGTGTCGTTAAGTACCAGCTCTGCAGCCTCCTCGGTGGTCCCAGCGGCGTAGTTCCTCTCTTCCCTTTGGACTGAAATTCCCACTAAGGCATGTTTACGTTAGAAGAGATGCTCTATTGTGTCCAGAAAGCAGCATTTTACCACTCTGGACTTAAACCTTCAGACCGAAATGAACAGAAATGCACTTTTTCTATTAGCTAGTCATCTCCTTAGAAAGCACAGAAAAATAGAAGGGCCTGTAAAGTATGTGGGGCAGCAATGGCAAAAGATAAAAACACAATGAAGCTATTTAAATCAGGAAATTCAAGAAGTGAATAGTAAAACAATGTTGAGGAGAAGGAAGAAAGAGAAAAGTGAGATAGGAAAAAGTAATTATAAAGAAAAATCAAACTAAGAGATACTGCTACAATTAATCAAACATAATCTCTGAGTATCCTGGAATTCAAGGGGAAAAAAGGAAAGGAATAATTCTTATGGTAGAATTAGAAAAGACAACTAGTGTATCAAGGTACTTTAATTCTGAACTCCACAAGAATTAATACTGTATGCCTTTAATAACATTTCTAATGAAATGGAAGACAGCTTCCTTGATAACTAGCTTATAAATTATCTAAAATTAGTTGTATTGGATCTTAATGTAATGCACCAATGATAAAATTGTACAGCTGTAAATTATAACTCTGCAGAGGTAATTCTCTGAGACCAGAACAAATATATCCAGACACGGCACTGTTATGCCATCAAAGTCAGTACAGGGTGAAAACAAAAGGAATCGTGTGCTTTCTTAATTATAGCTGTTTCAGCTAGAAATTAGGCAGAAGCCCTAAAATACTTCATATAAGTGTTTAGGATTCTAATTTCCTCATGCAGGTACCAAAGCGAAGCAGTTATTGAGAGATAAACTTGTTCATGCGGCGGAGGGAGGCAGCGGCCAGGGTCCTAGGTGGTCCTGGAACATGAAAGTGTGTGCAAAATGGGGAAACATTGATCCAGTTTTTATGACAAAAGTTCTTGATTTGATTATAGTTTGTTAAATGGTTAAAAAGTACAAATGAAAGGATGAAAATGCGCAAACCAATAGATCATAAGGTAGGGCCTAATGATTATGATTATGGGTTTAGAATGCAAACTGTAACTGGGAGATAGATTTACTTACAAGTCTTTCTACTATCAAGTCTGCTCTTTCTATTTTGACTCAGGTAATCAATCAATGAATAACCAATAATGTGTTAGGTATATTTGACTCTGTGTTTTCTGAAAATCCTCATACTGAGATTTATAGTCCTTTATTAGTATAAGCTTCAGGAAATTTTAACCCATTTATTTATCTATTGCATCTTTTTCCTCCAAGTTTTGTTTGTACCAACCCACAGTACAGTTTCAAATGTATTTATTTATGAATGTATATTTTAATTTTTTGTTACAGTTGGCATACAATATTATATTAGTTTCAGATGTACAGCATAGTGGTTAGACATTCCTATGACTTACGAAGTGATCCCCCTGGTAAGTCTAGATGCCACCTGACACCATACGCAGGTATCACCATATTTTGACTATATTTCCTGAGCTGCACTTCACATCCCTCTAGCTAGTTTAATAATTGGCAATTTGTACTTCTTAACCCCTTCCACCCTTTTCACCCATCCCCCGAACTTTCCTCCCATCTGTCCACCCCCAATTTGCTCTCGGTATCTATGAGTTTGTGTTTGTTTTGTTTGAATTAGAGGGGGGAGAAACTTCAGCACTAGGGACCAAACAACACATGGTAATAAAGTTGAGTGCACCAGGGCAGGAGCCCTGCATTTTTTAAATGTAATTTAGTTTAATTCCAATTTTGCTCCTATAACATTGGCTGGAAGGGTTGGTGTAGCGTGCTGTGGATATTAAAAACCGTAGCCTGCAAAGTTACTGGTTAGGAAGTCTTTCTTTTTAACAGGAAATAAGACAATACAATGGACGCAACACGTGGCTTACGTATAGAGAAGGGCAGTGTCAGGACCAGCGGGGTGATTAGGCTTGACAGGTTGGAGAGAATAATTTTAAAATAACAACCAAGCAATAATGAGCACTGCCTGTGTGCCCTGCACTCCCCTAAGGGCTTTGCATTTATTACTTCATTTAATCCTCACAAGAACACACAAATTAGATACTATTTCAGTGTTAAGCATGAAGAAAGTGAGGCACAAAAGTGTTAAGTAACTTGTCTAAGTTTACTTCGCTATTAAGGGTCAAAATCAAGATTTAAACCCCGAGGTCACACTCTTGCCGACTTTGTGAACATGATGCCCCAGAAAATTGGGGGGACAGTAGAGGACTTGCAAGACGCAGAAGAGCTGCAGGTGTGGAGAAGGGAGAGAAGTTCACTTGGGGAAACAAAGAAGGAAATGTGTTTATTAGCATGTAAGCCACATGCATCATCTGTGGCAGTCCAGTGCCCCGTCTCATTTAATCCTGTGCAGCACTGCGGAGAGTTAGGAGTTATTTCCTACTTTCACACAAAGGAAGATACTGAGTGTCAGGGATAAATAACATGCAAATGTAGGTTGCTAGGTAGGGGGCGTTCTTGAATTCAACCTCCCATTTGTCTAAGGTAGTTGTAAGGTCCACGCCCGTTTCATGGCATAATGCTAGAGGGTAGAATAAGTAAAGAAACTGTCCTCTCAGGTGAAAGAAGAGCCTGTGGCTGAGGCTGTGTATCAGACCTGAAGAACTGACAAGTACCAGTGGCCAAATGATGGAATGCTTGGTTGTCAAGTAAATTAGGGTAAATAACACTACATGCTATAACAGAGAAGTGCCCTTTCTCAGAGGTTTAGCACACACACACATTTATGTCTTGCTCTCGTTGTAGTTCGAGGGAAGTGTCCTAATCAGCCAGCCTCACCCATGGTCTTTGAGGAACCATGTCCGTTTCCCCATCGTGAGCCTGCCCTTCTCTAGATCACTGAGATCCCATCTAGATCACTGAGATCCCATTCCTTCATTTAATGGAAAGTGAAAGGGAAGAAACGATCCTACATGGGAGCTGGTATTGGCCAGTCTTGGACGTGGCAGTCCTCACCTCCACATACATCGCTCTGCCCAGAACATCTGTTGCACAGTTCAAGTTGGGTCAAGGAGAAAGAACCCAGTAATGGACTTTGGTGATAGTCCCTGAACGAGAGAGAGATGAGCTAGGGAAGCTGTAAGTAGCATGGACATTCACTCAGTGCATATGATGGGTCCTGCTCTGTGCGAGTCCTGATAACACAGCATATAACGCAAAGTCCACGGTTGTAAAGAGCTTACATCCTGGGAAGTTCCGCTCCAAGAGGGTGACATAGTCATCCTAAGAAAAGGAGGGACAGGGGGCTGGTGATGAAGAAATATACAAACAAGTAAGCAAGCATGGTGATTTCTGATATGTTTTTAAGAAGACAAGAGTGCTGAAACACAGAGTCCTGGGAGAGGGGGTGCTATTTAAGATTGGGTGTGTAGGGAATGGCTCTCTGCGGATGGCCATTTGAGTTTGGCAACTGCTCAATTATGAGAAGCAAGAGATTAGAAAGAGGGGCAAAGAGAAATGAAAATTCCGATGCCGAGTGCTGGGAAGAAAAAGGGAATGACTTTGGAAATAAGGATCAGGAGGTCGTCAGTTTGGAATAGGGGAGGGGGGTGGTCAAAGTTATGCTCCGATCCAGCTGGCAAAAGGCAGAACCAAGCGGAACACCCATAGGCAAGTAATTAACGGTTAAGTTGCGTGGTGCAGCCAGAGAGAGCTGTAGGAGTTCAGAGATGTCTAATAGAAAAACAGACTTGGTGCCGAGGAATGAGAATAGGCACTGGGCTAGCCAAAAGCTAGCCTCCTGGGGAAAAGGACACCAACTCTTTACTGAAAATAATGTGAGATTGGAAAGAGAGGGCAAACCGAGTAATGGGAAATAGAAAGATCGGGACATATTAATTAAGAGGCAAGAAATGGGAAACAGACCAAAGAAGAAGAAACATAAGGAGCTGCTTTCCTTTTGTTTAATTAAAAGATGAAATCACTGCCCTGCTGCTCACTGAATATTCCGCTTCCCCCTCCAGAGCAGGGGAAGTAGGCTGTGTTACAGCATTGTACTTCCCGGTTCCCTTGGTTTTGGGGAACCTCAGGCGTGTGATTCCAGACCTTGACTGAGCTTTGGATGGCCAGTGGAGGTCTCTGCGGAGTCCTTTCCTCTCTGGCTGGTAACCGGCAGCATCCACGTTGGGCGACTGCTCCATGGCCTTGGGGGGCGGGTAACATGGACAGGAAAGGGATCTCTTGTTCTGAGCCACTGAGATGCTGACGTTGTTTACTGCTGCAGCGTAGCATCTTCATCGCATCTTATCCTGACTGATGAACTCAGTACCCACCAGAACAGGTAAATGCGGAGGAAGATTGGCTCCTGAGATAGGAAACAGTGAAGAAATCGAGGCTCACCAGCGAAAGCAGAGACCCAAATTTGGTAAATGACACTGGCTGCTGTGGTCTGAAAGTTTGTGCGTCCCCCAAATTCACATGTGGAAACATAACCCCGAAGGGGGTGGTATCAGGAAGTGGGCCCTTGGGAGGTGATGAGGTCATGAGGGTGGAGTCCCATGAATGTGATTAGTGTCCTTACCGAAGAGACCCCAGAGAGCTAGCCCGCCCCTTCTACCACGTGACATTATAGCAAAAGACAGCCATCTATGAGGCAGCAGCCACTGACCAGGTACCAAATCTGCTGACACCATGATCTTGGACCCCCCAGCCTCCAGAACTGTGAGAAATACGTGTATTTCTGTTCATAAGCCACCCAACTTATGGCATTTTTATTATAGCAGCCTCCATGGACTAAGATTCTCCCAAAGGCCTTGCAGTGGGGTGGCCCTAGGCACTTCTCCACAGATGTGTTCACTTCGCCATCCGTGCTCCAGCCGTGAGAAGTAGGGTAGGCCATCTCCTGCAGGGCGACGGGTGAGCTCCTCCGACCGGCTGGCCCACACGCTCCCTGCCTCCTCCCCGCAGCCAACGGGAACGAGGTTGACTTTCCCGAGGAGCGGGAAGGGGAGAGGACAGTTACTGGTGCTTCCAGATCTCCAGGCCTGCACTGCCCATGACACAGGAGAAGAAAGAACCGGGTGATCAGAAGCCAAAGCACAAAGTAGGACAAGGCTTTACAAATGGGAAGATCCAGGTGCTTGACTGGCTCCTGACAAGAAGGCTATATTTAGGAAGATAAAGCCACGCTTACGAGAATAAAGCAGAAATTGATTTTCCATACAAGGTCAACAAATAGAGAGACTAGTAACAAGAAGAGAACAAAAAGAAGTAAACCCATTCCTGCTCCTACAGTGTGCAATGTATTAGTGAATTGTTTTCCCATAGAAAGGTGATGAGGGCGGAAGGGAAAGAAAATGAGTATCTTTTTTAGCTCAATATTTCACTACTGGTAGTGACCTAATTTTAAATTTGAGGAATTATACTTAAAACTATATTGGAGGTCATGTTTTTAATATTTAAATGGAATCTGAGATTCATCATGAGCTTTAAGAAACCATCTATTTTTATTTATTTTTAAAACTCACAATCATGCTATAAAAAGAGGAAACATTATTTTCTTCTCTAAAAGAGAGAAGAGAAACAAGCTAGTAAAACTCATTCTGTTAGGAAACTTCTTTCACAAGAAGAGAATTCTCACTGCCTAACAAAAAACGTCCCCACCAAGAGGAATCCTTGATTTGCCATGGAGCTAAATCCCAGGTGTGTGAGGATCACATTATATCAAAGTCAAGCCTAACAAAGCTGTCTCACTTACTCATTGGCCATGAACCATGGGTTCAAATCCTGATGATTATGTTTTAATAGACAAAGACATGCTTTGATGAGTGGGTGGGTGGGTGGGTGGATGGATGGATGGATGGATGGATGGATGGATGGATGGATGGATGGGTGGGTGGATGGATGGATGGGTGGATAGATGGATGGGTGGGTGGATGGATGGATGGATGGATGGATGGATGGATGGATGGATGGGTGGATGGATGGATGGATGGATGGGTGGATGGATGGATGGATGGGTGGGTGGGTGGATGGATGGATGGATGGATGGATGGATGGATGGATGGATGAACGTATAGGAATATAATGAGGCGGCTGGGTGTCTTGGGGAGAACATAGAGCTGCACAAAGGGGCCCTGTGCAAAGCAGTCTAACTCGGAGCCGAAATGCTGGAATCGGGCTGCCTGAGCTTCAGTTTGGGTCCTGCCACTCACTTCTGTGTGGCCTTAGGCACGTTATTCAACCTTCCTGAGTCTCCCATGTTCTCACTCGTATGCAGAGAATTTTCACATCTATTATACGAGGGCATTAAGAAGATAGATAACTGTTATTATTAACCTCAGTTGTCTTAGAGTTCCTTATTTACAAACATCTCAAAATTGTTTCTCTTTGTGCACATCCTGATAACTTATTGTTCAGACTGTGACCTGGAAGAATACCCCTCTTTCTCTCATTGTCGGTGACCTATAGAAGGGCGTCCTGGTTTATCTGAGACATTCTTCATCCGTTTCCAGAGCTTCCACTTGACTAGGCCTCGAACCTTAACCTTATTCTGCTGAGCTGGGGGCAGGGGAGGGAGTGAACACAGCCAAATCAGTTGTTTGGAATTGTGTAAGTCAAATGAATGCTTTGACTTATTTTTCATGCTTCAGTAATAGTGTAGGTAGTAAATAGATTAAGGAGTTTAAACCAAGAAAATTTATGCTATCCTGAATGCTCAGGAAATTTTTTGTTGTCGTTGTTAGAGGGTGAAAAACAAAAGGAGTATAATTTAAAACATAAAGTAAGTAGCGATTTTTCACAATAGTGTTTATTGATTTTTTTAACTAAAACCCAACACCAATTAGTTTACAACAATGATTATGTTTAATATCCAAAAGTGCCCCAAGAGGCTTCCTCTCCTCATATCACCACAGAGGAAACCGAGGGTTCAAGGGTGACAAGGCACCTCACGTCACATCGTGTGGCTAATGACCAGTGAAGGGAAGCAGGGTCTGCGTGGAGGCAGTCTGCTTGCAGAGCCCCGGCTCCTTGCTGCCGCTCTCAATTGCCTCTCCAACAATCAGTGTGTTCAGCCCATCTGGATGGGACCTTGGAGATCATATAATGCTGTCTGTTTGCATTACCGCTTGTAAACGTAAAGCAGAGAGAAGTTAAACGATCTGCCCAAGGTTGCACCCCCATCCTTCCCCAGCATAATAGCACATTCTCCTTTGAAACTCATTTCTAGGATTTATGCAAACTAATGGGGGAAGTCGTAACATTTGTTAATTTGAATGCCCCATGAAAGACTCATTTTCATCTTGTTTTACTATCTCATGTCTATGAACAAAATGCAACGAGTTGCAAAGCCATGAGACTGCCTGTCTTCACTGATAACTTGCTTTTTCATAGAAGAAGGACAGCCATCCTGAGGCTGAGCCTGTTTTATTTTATTTTTTAAAATATATTTATATTTATTTCAGAGAGGAAGGGAGAGATAGAAACATCAATGATGAGAATCATTGATCGGCTGCCTCCTGCACACATGCCCCCTACTGGGGATTGAGCCCGCAACTCAGGCACGTGCCCTTGACCGGAATCGAACCCGGGACCCTTCAGTCCGCAGGCTGACGCTCTATCCGCTGATCCAAACCAGCTGAGACTGAGCCTGTGTTAAATGAAATAAATGTGTGGTCATGTTAGCTCTCCCTGGACTATGTTAATAGCCACCAAGTTGGTGCCTCAAAGTCCAATCCATGACAGTCAGTTCAGTCTTCATGGATGTAAATCGGCTTGTCAGTTCACGCTTCCAAAACCTTCAACTGGGCAGTGGCTCCACGGATCCAGGCTGTGGTCAGCTCGGTCAGGTTCCCTTGGCCTTCTCATCGTTGACATAGAAAGGTTGCAGCAAGCACAGATGGGATGCACAGCAATACATCCTCTTCTTACAGCACAGCATCCAGTGAAACGAAGACATTGCCAGTTCCACCTGCAACAGCAGACTTCTTACGGCCGCGCTCTGTCACATATTTGTGCTTTGAAACATCGTGGAAAAGGGGAGAACCAATCAGCAAGCACCCCCTCAGCACACAAGCTTTCGGTGTCTGAACAGAATCATGAATATTTTAGCCAGGGGGGAGAGCAGGAATGGCTTTTGAATGGACAACAATCCATTTCTGCCGGGTCCTCTACTAAGACTGTGGCTACGATATTCAAGCTTCTGAGCTCCACGTTGCTGAGACTTCTCCTCCTGCAGCTCTAGCCCCCGTGTGCTCTGCACTCGCCCACCTCCGTGCCTTAGATGAGTGGTCCTCAGGGTGCGGTCCAGGGACTCAGATATCATTGGCCTTTTCGTTCTTCTCCCTGCACAGATGCGCAGTAGACTTGTCCAGGGGCAACTTACTATGTGTTATTCGACAGTTTCAGTGCAGAAGCAGGTATTGGAACCTAGCTTGCGTCTATTAAAGCAAGCTTAAGGGAATTTTCAAAAAAGTACACATTGCCATGCTCACTAAGTTTAATTTTAGAAAATATATTCATTTTTATAAAAGTATGTGTGTGTGTGTGTATACACACACACACACACACACACACACACACACACACACACGAGTGGCCAGATTATTATGATCTCTGAACGCATAATAATCTGGCCACTCAGTGTATATCCTATATAATAAAAGGCTAATATGCAAATTGTCCCCTCAACCAGGAGTTCAACAAGCAGGCAGGCTGGCCAACCGCCCATGTCCCCTCCCCCTGGCCAGGCTGGCCGGACCCCACCCATGCACGAATTCATGCACCAGGCCTCTAATATATATATATTATATATACACGTATATATATATATATATACATACACACACACACACACACACACACACACACACACTGAGTGGCCAGATTATTATGCATTCAGAGATCATAATAATCTGGCCACTCAGTATATATATATATGCCTAAGCGACCATTTGAGCTTTCAACCATTCGGCCAGTAGCTATGACATGCACTGACCACCGGGGGGCAGATGCTCAATGCACAGGCATGGGAACATGGAAAAGACTGATGAATCTCAGAGGGAAGGGGGGAGGGGGGAGGGAAGGAAGAGATTAACTAAAGCTCTTATATGCATACAAGAGGCCTGGTGCATGGATTTGTGCACTGGTGGGATCCCTCAGCCTGGCCTGCGAGAATTGGGCCAAAATTGGCAGTCCAACATTCCCTGAGGGGTCCTGGATTGCGAGAGGGCACAGGCCAGGCCAAGGGCTCTGCTGGTGCACAAATCTGTGCATTGGGCCTCTAGTATATATATATTGGTTTTAAACGAATTAATAAGCTCAGATTTTCGAATGCCTCTGTTTTATGTCCTACTATGGTAAATATCAATAGATATAATGCACATAAATAAAAGCTCTTTGAGGTCCTCAATATGTTGTAGGATTTAAAAAAGGAATCATGAGATCAAAAGGTTTGAGAAGTGTTGCCCTAGCTTCAATTACAGTCTCCTCTCCCTGCAACGCCTGGCCTTCACCAGCAGTGCTTATCATAAAGCAATATCAGGACCTTCCTCAGTCCTAATACGTAAGCTCTGATTCTACTGAATCCCAGTGCATTCATTCGTTTTCTGTTGCTGCAAAGCAAATTATCCCAAAATATGGCAGCTTAAAATCACATGTACTGCCTCCTAGCCGGTGTGGGTCAGGAAGCTGGATGTGTCTGCACCCCGTGCTTCTGACTCAGGGTCCTTCCAAAGTCTGCCGTCCGGTGTCAGGCAGGGCTGCAGTCACCTCAGGATTCAGCTGGGGGAGATCACCCCCAGGCTCACTCGGGGCGCTGTTGTCGAGACACAGGTCCTTACTGGCTCTTGGCCAAAGTCTCCTCACAGAATGATGGCTTGCTCTTATCTCTTCCCTCAGAGAAAGATTTTAGGTTGAGGGAGGGTGAGAGGATGGGAGAGAGAGAGATTTATGGGAGCCAGAGGAGTTTTAGAGCCTAATCTAAAAGTGACATTTCGCCATCAGGCTCTGCTGTTTGTGGGAGCCCATACAAAGGCAAATGGGAAGTCTCTCGCTCAAAGAGCAGGGGCAGTTCTGTTCGCGGAGTTTTTCTTTCTTCTGTTCCTTTCTCTTTCTTGGGTTGTCATGGTGATTTTTATTTGCTATGTCATTCTGAGTAGAGAAAGATGAACATTTTTAATCATCAGTAGGAATTTTACTGCAAATTTTTATATTATACAAAGCTAGGTTTAAATGCAAATAAAAGTACATGTAATTTATGTACAGAATCGCTAAAATTACACAATTGTACGTTGTAGCTCGTACGTGCATATACATTTCATTCTCATCAGAACAGTGGCAACTGCTGCACAAAATGAATTCAACTATTTTTGCTTCATTTCTTGATACTCATTCATCCTACCAACCTTCCCTCCCTGCGCTTTACTGGTGGGTAAGGAAGGGCTGAAAGGAAAAGGAACTATGGGTTGTTCTTTAGCACAAGTGGCTGGCTAATCCAGGGAAATAACATGAGAAAAAAAATAGATAGTATGATCGAGTGTCTTGGTTGTTTGGGCTCCTGAGGATGCAGGAGCCTTCTTCCTGTGCTCTCAGCAAGTTCAGGTGTAGGTGGAAAGGATGTCTTCTCAGGCTCAGCTGTAGAAGTAACCCACTTCCTCTGGACTTGTCTTGGTCTCACTGAACTCCCGTGTACCACGGAGCCGCCGAAACCCTGGCTCATGGGGCGTGGACCAGGTGGGAGTCAGGTGTCTGAGAAAGGAGGCAGACACACACGCCGCATGAGTCTCTTCGGCTGAGGAGCGTGCTCCACTGTCACTGGACTTCACTGAACAAAATCAAAAGATGAAATTTCAAGTCAGTGACAACAGAACATTGAACCAAACGCAGGAGCCTGCGTGGACAGGTCACATGCCCGTGGGCCCAACCCAGTGCATCGCTTTGGCTGTGTGAGAGGCGTTACTGGGTCCAAAGGAGGGGGCTCCACAAGGGCATGGATACCAGGAAGGGAGGGGCCATTGAGGGCCATGTTGGATGCCGATTACCACATCCAACATCACTGTTCTCTTCTGACTTGTTCCTTTCTCCTTTGTGCTCTCTAGGGAATTATGTGCATACTAGAGGCCCAATGCACGAAATTCGGGTCCCTAGGCCTGGCAGGTGACCAGGGCCAATCAGGGCCTTCCGGCTGCAGGGCCTTCTACGCCACCTTCTGGTGGTCAGCACACATCATAGCAAGCAACAATCTCCCAGTCTCCTGAGCGAACTCCCATGGGGACACTTTGCATATTAGCCTTTTATATATGTACTAGAGGCCCGGTGCATGAAATTCATGCAAGGGGGTGTGTGTCCCTCAGCCCAGCCTGCACCCTCTCCAATCTGGGACCCCTCAAGGGATGTCCGACTGCCCGTTTAGGCCCAATAAATTGGGCCTAAACGGGCAGTCGGACATCCCTCTCACAATCCAGGACTGTTGGCTCCCAACTGCTCGCCTGCCTGCCTTCCTGATTGCCCCTAACTGCTTCTGCCTGCCAGCCTGATCACCCCCTAACCACTCCCCTGCCAGCCTGATTGATGCCTAACTGCTCCCCTGCCAGCCTGTTTGCCCCCAACTTCCCTTCCCTGCAGGCCTGGTCACCCCCAACTTGCCCTCCCCTGCAGGCCTGGTCACCCCAACTGTTCTTCCTTGCAGGCCTGGTCACCCCCAACTGCCCTCCCCTGCAGGCCTGGGTCCCCCCCCCCGAACTGCCCTTCCCTGCAGGCCTGGTCACCCCCAACTTCCCTCCTCTGCCGGCCTGGTCCCCCCTAACTGCCCTCCCTTGCAGGCTTGATCGCCCCCAACTGCCCTCCCTTGCAGGCCTGGTCCCTCCCAACTGCCCTCCCCTGCTGGCCTGATTGCCCCCAACTGCCCTCCCTTGCAGGCCTGGTCCCTCCCAACTGCCCTCCCCTGTAGCCATCTTGTGGTGGCCATCTTGTGTCCACATGGGGGCAGCCATCTTTGACCACATGGGGGCAGCCATCTTGTGGGTTGGAGTGACAGTCAATTTGCATATTACTCTTTTATTAGATAGGATTAGTAATCTCAGGTACTGTTCCTGATGTCACCTCCTCAGGGTCCCTCTCCGATACATGTCCAGTTCTCCTCTGTCATGTGTAATATCCAGCATATGGCAAGCACTGAATATATGCTCATGGAATGAATGAATGAAGCAATGGAAGTTTCATTTAGATTCCGGCGAGTGATTTTTGTGAAAAAGAATCAAATTAGAAAATTCAAAAAAACAAACAAAATTGACTTGAATATTTTTCTGAAACATCTCAAGATCTTATGACGGGCTGCCTTTTTGATTTCAGGTTATTATCTTTCCACAAACCACATGTGCTGGTTTCTCTTTGTAACTCCTGCAAGCCGGGGCTCTTTCTGACCTCTAAACAGTCTTCTTCCGGTTATTGTCATGTGGGTTACTGTGCTTGAGAGGAGAATTAATGCTACAGGGACAGCGGGCGCATGTCTGGAGAAACTGTCCTGTTGGCAGTGACATCTTTATTTGGGACCGAATCAAAAGGGCAGGGGCGCCCCGCCGCGTGATGGTTTGCACATGCGGCCGGGCATTGGGTGGGCAAGTCATGCTTCCCAGAGCTGGCGTCCCATTTCCAGGGGAAAAGAAAAGAAGAATGAGCAGAAGGCTTTGTAGATCTAAGCATGTCCTTCGGTTTTCTGCATGGTCCGTCCCACAATCCCACAGTCACAAGCTCTCGCTTCCTGGCTGGCTCAGGGTTTGTGATGACAGAGGCTGTCTTTGTTTCAAGGAGCAGAACACAGAG
This sequence comes from Cnephaeus nilssonii, assembly GCF_951640355.1. Lineage (NCBI taxonomy): Eukaryota > Metazoa > Chordata > Mammalia > Chiroptera > Vespertilionidae > Cnephaeus > Cnephaeus nilssonii. The sequence goes on along the minus strand of NC_137081.1, from coordinate 4,059,296 downwards.
CGCGCCCAGGGGCCACTTCAGAGACACGGTTCTGTCCGTCCTGCTTGTGCGCTGGAGATAACGCAGTGTCTCACCATCGGCTGGACCCCGCCCCTGCCTGATTATCCCACATGAACAGCAGCGTCCCTTCTGACACTGTAAGGAGGGGTGTGTGCTGATTTCCCAAGGAAAAGCCAGGCGCTGGGCCGTATAAATCCTTGTCTGGAGCAGCCTGGCTGCTTCGCAATATCGTGAAAGTGCACATGAAGGAGAATATGATGATGCGCATCAAATATTAATGGGCATGGACACATAGCCATCTATTACAGCGGCAGAGTGCCCGCCGAGCCCGCGGGGTGAGGACTCCCCCCACCTCTGTCTTCACACTCCCCCCTCCACCCCTTGCCCCGCCTGAACAAAACAACACACTGTGCCCTACCCAGCAGCCCAGGGAAGTCCTCGCAGGAAAACCACTCGTGTCCTCCCGGTGGCCTGTTGCCTATTGGCCAATGTGTGACCAGGACAGGGATGGAACCCACTGTTTCAGATTCATGGTACTGTGATTTAGTTCTTTACCGATTTCTTACCAGCATCTTACCCACAAATACACTGTGTCTTCATCATATTTCGTGTAGGGGTGTGTGACTAACCCAGCACCAATTCAGCCCGGCAGTTTAGAAATAAGCGTGTTGGTTAAACCGTTCAGTCGAGTGTGCATTTGTCTCTCTGTACAAAGCTACCAAAGGAGTCGTGCTGCCCCCGGGCTGCCTTCAGACACCCCCCTCCCGGCGAGATCGCGCCCCCGAGTCCTGCTTCCTTGGAGACTAGCGCCTGGAGAGGAGGGAGCACGTGCATGCCTGAGTCTCCCGTTTTAAAAAGGCATCTGCCAGTCATCAGTGTCGCTTCTGGCAGGGTTTCCTGTGACTGAGGCACATCTTCAGATCTCCCCCCATCGACGACTCGGGAGCTGAATGTTAGACCCACGGTGATAGACTAACGCAGAAATGTTGCTTTTCATGACACAGAAAAGCAGATCTACTCTTTCTAACTGTGCCTGAAGTGAGAGTTTGCCAACTTCTTGGGTTTGAACCGTGCTGTTTGCCACATCTTCCCCATCCAGCCTGGGGTTTTTTGCAACAAGGAAAACCTCTATCAGAAAGAAAGGCATTCCTGTAGGTTGACTTGCTTCCTCAGTTAAGACCTTACCTTGCACCGATTAACCAGTCACCTCACACTTGATTGTAGGCCCATTCGTCCTCAGCCCCTGCTCAGCAGTTCAACACTCAATAGAAGTGCTTGACGTTGAAATTGAACCCCATGAACAGTCCTGGAAAGTGGGCGTCATTCACCAGTCTCGGTCACCAACGCAGCAGCGCCCTGTAGAGCTTGTGGTCTGTGTGCTCTCTGACTGCCCAATCAAGTGCTCAGTCCTGACTGAGTCAAGTTCTGATCTCCTCCTTCATCTGAGCATCACTCTATCCCCCTCACATTAGGCAAGAGTGATCCTCATTCCTTCCTCTCTGCGCAGGCCTGTCTGCTTCTCATTCACGTTCTCCCAGTCAGACAGCCAGCTCTGCCCCCTGTGGTTGTAAGGAATCATCCATGCAACGAACTCCCATTTAGAAAATGCTGCTGCATAGAGAGATGGCGGCATCCTTCTTCTCAGAGGCCCAGTGATGTTTACCCTCATGCTGATGCCTCTCATTGGTCAGCAATGTAGAAACAGACACTGAATGTAAATGTGTTTGCAGGAACCATTGGACAGTGGTAAACCAAACAGGCCGGACTCCAAAGGAAGTGCTTAAAACTCTGGCCTCCATCTTCCTTGTTCTTAACATGGAAAAACTCACATGGAGCGCTGACCCTCTACTCTGAGGGCACACACTTCAAAACTCGTGTCTTCAACGTAGAAAATAGATCTGCTCTTCACAGCCTACAATAGGTACATTCTAACTCAAAGATTGAAATGTTATTGTTGACTGTTTAAAATCCCATGTAAGAGCCACCAATGTTCTCTGCATGCCTGACACAGTTCTGTGGTGTACAGCACCAACCTGAGGAAGCAGCCCACTTCATTTGACCAATTTCCAGCTTCTTTGATTTCACTCATGAAAAGACAAGAACCCATCATATTATAATTTTTTTTAATACTGAAGGGCCCTCATGAATGTTTTACAGAATACAATCTTATGGTATATTAACATTGAAATAGGTTGGCTTAATAAAGTTTATGTTGACTTAATGCAACTTATAGCAAAATGAAGAGCAGGAAGTATCCATAAAATATAATTCAATTTTAGTATTTATGATAAAAACTAGTAGATCACATTTATGATAAATCAACTATAGAAAATCCTCATGTGTGGGAAGTCCATTCAAAATGATCTCGTGAATAGAAATATGGCACTGTTGCGCGATAGCAGCAATGAGCACGTGCCTCCCAGATGTTTGACTCAGATGGGTCTGTGCGGTGGCCACGCTTTGGTCCCCGAGCGCTCCCCTCTGCAGTTTCTTTCCAGAATTTCACAGGAAAGACTCTGCTGGGTGTTAATCTTTCTTTAAGGCGCTTTTTAATCACTGTGAATCAATGAGGCTAAACCTTCCCTCGGTAAGTATAGTCTGTCCTAAATTCAGGTAATCTAGGGATAATAGAAACATCACTAAAAAGGTGATTATAGATGTGGTGGGGAGAAAGATCTCCCACTTTAATATTCTGTCTGGCTAGCAAACCTAATGAAACTTTCCCCTACTAATAAAACAACTAGAAATATAGATAAAGGATGATGATGATAGATGATAGATGATAGATGATAGATAGATAGATAGATAGATAGATAGATAGATAGCAGGTATAAAAAATATTACCAACTGCAGATATTTTACTAACTACAAAGCCAATAAAACTATTTAAAAATGTAATCAACACCCACCAATTCTTTGCCAGCAGAAACAAAGATTGCAACTGCCCACCCTACTTCAGCCTGTTTGGAAAAAACGTAAGAACCAACCAATCAGGAAACTGGGCAGCCCTTCTTGTGTACTAGGACTTCAGTGCTGCTTTTGGAGAGAGCCGTATGCTGTCTTCCCCCTTTCCTTCCCCATTACTACATATCTTCCTCAAAGTGCAGGCAGCACTACAGTTCCTAGAATATAATTAAGCAAAAGTGGGAAGTACCTGGTGTTGGTGTAGTTAGGTAAGAAAACAATGCTCCAGGCAGAGGAGGTGGGGGCTATAGAGAGAACTGTGGATGCTGGGCATATCCATGATTGTCAGTTTTGTATACTCAATCTTTTCCCAAAAAGCCTTTTAGAGGAGAGATGGGAGGACTGGTCATTGTCGATGAAAGCCTAGGTGCTGGACATTGGACTGGAAAATGTGTGTGGCTGCCAACCCGTCACTGAGGTATAGATTTCTAAAAGGAATATGTGGACAAAAAAAAGGCACGGAATAGAACAAGTCACAGTGCATACACCTTGCACATTGGCAGGCGAGGTGTAGGTGAATCAGGACTTATCCAAAGGCGGATAAGCCAGCCAACAGGCCGACCAAAACAACTCCCTAGCATCTTTATTTTTCTTGCTTCGTCATCTAGGGAAATCCAGTGTAATACTTACTGTGCTCATTGGGAGAGGTCTGCCTCACAGGGTTATCATAATGAGATGAGGAATATAACGTGTCTAAAGCATTTCCTTCCTGGCAGGTAGGACACACCCGATAAGGAGCATTGCTAGTGATAAACAACCGGTACCAAAGAGATCATCAAAAACAATGTTCTTGAGTGTAAACAAGCAATCTAAAAAACTAAGTGCAGATTAAAAGATAATAAATTCCCCAGGAAGAACTAATGCATTAGTGACTGGATGTCCACTCTAAGACGTCCTGGACAAATATTTTAATCATAATGGTGAAAAGAAGCTGGCAAACATCTGGGTGGAAAAAGCAAGTTACCTGATCTCTCAAAACCAGTTCAATCAAGGAGCGAGCACCACTGTGAATGGGGCAGAATCAGGGATGTTGTACCGGGATGAGACCTCGACTATTGGGAGCTGCTGAAGGAGTAGGTGAGAGGCTGCTGCCTCTGCATCTGACATCTGGGGTCAGAGGTCAGGGAGGAGAGCCGGGCATGACTCCAGGAAGACAGCCAGGCCAGCCTGGAACTCTCAGGGACCAAGCAGAACATTCATCTGGTTCTCACAGCCTTGGACCTCGGGGTGGGTGACCTGCAGAAGGTGACCCTGGCCCAGGGCGCGAGACGCTGGTGGAGGAAATGGTGTGGTACCTTGTGATGCTGCCTCACCAGGAGGAAATGAGGTAACGACCGCCCCGCAGCAATCAGGGGGCCTGCAGCTGCACCTGTCGCCCTCGCATGGACTGTGGCTGCTGCTTTCCTTCCAGCCAGTTCTCTCCGGTGGCCCAAAGCCAGCGGGACAGGTCTGATGGGAAATGTAGTTCCCTGTATGCACCTACAATGGCCTCAGACTTCTGCAAACCTGAATTCCAGAAGACAACGGAGCAATAGCAACTGAATTAGGAGAGAGCTAGGGTGTGGGCTCAGGATTTAGTACATTTATTAGTTACTTTTCTATGTTTGGAGACATCTGTCTTCAGCTCACTTCAGATTTTTTAAATATCCGCGGGCTTCCCACACCCCCAGCTGCTAGTGCCTTCTCTGGAAATCCTTCTCCGTCATTAATGTCCCCATCCGCTCAGGTGCTCCCTGAGTGGTCCCCAGGTCCCACACTCCTGCTGGCATCTGTCACTCTCCGTTCCGGCATTGAGTCTTTGCCTGGGAAGCTCTACCAGTACCTTTCCACCTCTTCTCTCTAGTTGGTCCAGCCATTGTCACCCTGTAAACCGGCCTCTAATACACGATAGTTCTCTCAGTCAAGGGCTCAGCTTTACCACAACACTGATACCTAAAAAGCCAGCCTTCAGGTTACCTGACCTGGTTTATTAGCAGAACCCCAGGCCCTCTCGGTAACTGCCTCTTTGGCCCCAATCCCGTGCTTTTCTCATGGGATTCCTAAACTGCGTTTCCCAGATTCAGCCAGGAAATTCACCCCACACATTGCAGGTACTCTCGAATATACGTTCGTTTTGCTTTTGTTTTTATCATTCCTAAGTCATTTTACTTAATGGGGGAGGGGGACCTAGCAGTTTTATTCCCTGTTAATTAAAATCAATGGCATACATAGGTGAGATGAAGATACTACTAATTAAATCTTCTCTTTCTGAAAAAACAAAACAAAGGAAAATGGAGTGTAAATCCCTTTTGTGGGTGATACCACCTTTTTATTTGTATGAGAGTGAGGGTTAGCTCTCTCTCTGGGTGTCATCCGCGAGCTGTTTGGAAGCTCTTCCCACTGAGAGTCAGACAGTTCAGAATGCCTGCTGCCATGAATAAGCAACAAATCCAGTTTCCTTTTCTGCATCCTAAGTTACATTTTAAGAAAATGTACTCCTTAAATATTTATGTCCTCCCGGCAAACTCTGCGAGCTTCGGAGCCCCGTGCCTCATACTGTTGCTCCCACTGGGTCTGGGAACTCTCCAGGAGGGGACCCCACGCTCCATCACTCACTAACTTCCGGGAGGCCCTCAGATAACCTTGCAGACCAGACTCTGAGAAGCGCTGTTGTGAAGGAGGGTTTGGAGGGTATTTGTTGACTGATCAACGGGGAATAAGAGCTGCTGAGTCTGCTTTGAAAACAATAGTTCTATGGACCCTAAAAATGTCTTACCCATTTTATCCTTCAGCTTCTCTTGGATACTCTCATTTCTCTTTCTCTTCAGATTGTATTCGCTTTCCTTTCTTAATTTCCACACTTCTTTAAAGTGGTGGGGAACTCTGGACCCTTCAGTCATCAAAACCCTTTTTCTTCCTTTAACGTCTGCTTCAGCCTGTTTGCCCTGTGATCCGTCCTAGGAAAGGGACTGGTAACATAAGAGGGAGAGAGTAAGAAACTGTTCCAATCCGGAGTAGGATGAGTGTGGTCATTTCAAAAGAAATACAGCATCTAGATTTGAAAAGATACGGTCTTTCTCTAAAATAGGAATGAGACCCGGCCGGCGTGGCTCAGTGGTTGAGCATCGACCAATGAATCAGGAAGGAGGTCATGGTTCGATTCCCGGTTAAGGGCACATGCCCAAGTTTTGGTCTTGATCCCCAGTGGGGAGCCTGCAAGAGGCAGCCAATCACTGATCCTCTCTCTTCACTGATGTTTCTCTCTCTCCCTCTTCCTTCCTCTCTGAAATCAATAAAAATATTTTTTTTAAAAAGATGGGAATGAGGAACATGTATTCTTAAGCTTTTTAAATGATTTTTCTGCTATTCAAAATAATTAGAGAATAAGAAAACAAATGCATAAAAATACTGTTTAATAGATAAAAACTGGGTATTACACATTTAATAGGTCACTTTAAAATGAAACGAAAGTTAAAAAGTAAAACAGAACATTTACTTTTTGTCCTTAAAGTGTTAGCATACAATTCAATATTCTGTTGAAAGCACAGGCATGGTTGCAAGTCAAATGAAGGTTATGTTATAATTGATATTCTGAATTGTTAAGGAGAAGCAAAGGTGAAATGGAATGCTTTTTATTATTTTTTTGTTGTTGAAATCTTATTAAAAAACTTAATGGAATACAAACCAGAGACCGACTTCAAGGTCTCAAGTTAGATTAGATGTGCAGCCATTAATGGTATGTATCACTTAACATGAAGCTTTTTGAAAATAACTTTCCCAGCACAGGCAAGGGCTAATGTGTTTTCTAACTTCTTTGTATTTTTCTTGCTATTTCAGAAAAAGTGTTGAGCCCAAACAATATCAAGTATAATCCTCATACTTAATCCTGATTCTGAAATAGAGCAGAAAATCTTGGGACCACAGTTCCCACTTAAAAACTTAGAACTAGTAAATAAATTTAGAATTTTAATTCAGTTGTTCTCAGTATGCTTAAGTGCATAAGCACCTAAAAATTATAATATTTTTTGTAGATTTCCCTGAAGTAATGATATCTTAATTGATTGAAAGAACTAGTAAGAAATTCACTTGCTGAAATGTGACTGCTTTTATATGTATACATAAAAAGTAATTGTTCATCACATGTATTTGAGAATTAACATGTACAAGCTTTGTCTCTTATGTGCTCTTGGTTCATTCATTTTGTCATTTTTTAAATGTTAAATCTTTTATTGATTTCAGAGAGGAAGGGAGAGGGAGAGAGAGAGAGAAACATCAATGATGAGAGAGAAACATTGATCGGCTGCCTCCTGCATGCCCCCTACTGGAGATCGAGCCCAAAACCCAGCATGTGCCCTGACTGGTGATCGAATCAGTGACCTCTGGGTTCATGGATGGATACTCAACCACTGAGCCACACTGGCCAGGCCATTTTATCATCTTATAGCAGCCATGCCAACAGACAAATTGAAAAATCAATGAAACTAAAAAAAAGTCGGGGGAGAGGCTTACAAATCAGGAAATTTTCTTACCTATTGTTCTCAGGGAATTGGAAAAAAAAGCTGGTTTTATTCTTATGGCACAACATCTTGGGTGAGCTCTCAACAGCACTGTTTCCTAGAAGCATAGTATGAAATCTGCTATTTTAGTGTATCTGCTCAGACCCATCTGCAAAAGAGAGCACTGCCTCCATGTGAGCAAACAGAAATAGTATAATTACCCGGAGTTTCTCCACATTATGAAACCTAAAGGCCTTTCACATCATTCTCACTGTGCAAAGCCAGTTCTGCGTGCCATGCTCTGGTCACTTAGAGCAGGGGTGGGGAAGCTTTTCCCTGCCCAGGGCCGTTTGGATATTTATAGCACCCTTCATGGGCCGTACACAATTATCCACTTAAAAAGTAGCCTGCTGGATTTGGTCAAACATTTAAATAACTCCCTCCTAATGCTTTGGCCAGGCCAAATGCTCTCCCAGGCCTGCTACTGCCTGTGGGCCGGACGCTCCCCACCCCTGATCTAGAGCATAGTTTATGTATTTTTCTAATTTTTTTACTAACCTTGTCTGTCCTATTGAGTCACCATCCAGCAATATCTGAATGCCTTTTATTCTTAGTAAAAAAAAAAAAAAAAAAGTGCAAACTTAATCTATATATACCATTGTGAAAAGCCAATGCAAAATACAAGGATCCTGAAGAGAGAAAAAAAGCATAGACAATATTTATAAATGCACTATTTGTGCATGTTATAATCATCATTTCAGAGGAAGGAAGCAATTCTGAAAACAAACTTTCAAAGCTATTTTTACACTGACATTCTTTTCTTTTTTTTTTTTTTTTTTTTTTTTTACATATGCACCCATTATGGCAGAGTTATCTTTTCCTTCCTTAAGTTCAGAGTTGTCAAAGTTAATTTCCTGGTGTTCAATGTGCTTTTATTTTTTATTTAAATTGTTTAGCCAAAGTTAGGTCAGCACGCCAATTTATTTATACATTTGAGCATATTGTGAGCTGAAAAGACAAAATCTGTATAAAGTATCTAGGTAAAAGTACTCCTAATATTTGTCACGAGTCATTCTTATGAAGATGTGCTCAGTAATTTATTAATATACTTTATATTTAAGAGTTCTATTAATAAATAAATATTAACATAACAGATTTACCAATTTTTGCCTTCAGAAGAATTATTTCCAAGAATGTTTTACCTTTAAATAAATACCAAGCATTACAGTAGATGTTGCATGAACATGTGTAATAGAAACTAACAATATTCTGCAAAAAATATTGCTGTTATTGTAGTCAGAAGGAATTGGTTTGATCACATATGTACAGTGAATTAGAAATAAGACCTTAGAATATTCTGACTACTTCATAAATGTAGCAAAGTTAGTTTTGCTACCTTGAAAAATAGTGCAAATAAACCAAAAACATAACTTGTCTAAATTCACGGGAAAACTGTAATTTTGTGTTACGATTTTTTTTTCAAATGTATGACTTTGAAGTGTTTAAATAATTATACTACTGCTACATGGAAATATATTGAATCAGAGTTTTACAAAGAAATCATCAGGGGACTTGACTGGTGAAAAGCAACAGAGAGAGAAAGGAATAAAAGACCCAACACCACTCCCAGCCAATCCCCGTCTGGCGCTGCCAAGCTGCAGGATGCCAGTTCAACAGGACAAAGTCAATCAAATCCTCTTTTAAATAGCGACTGAATAAAAAAAAAAATGAGAGGGAGAAAGACAAGTACACTAGATTAAATGCTCGAAGATGAGCATGAATACACGAAAAATGCTCACAGAACTGAGAAGGAAGGAGAATCGGGAAGTGGATATGGATGCTGTCTTAACATGCAAGGGTAAAAAGAAACTAGAATCAGGATAAGCTTAAAGCAAAGGAAACATGTTGAACTCCTTGGAAGCATTTGCTGAATAAAGAGTCTGACATCGCTGTAGAGAATGCTCTCTCTGGCTGTCTCAAATGACTTGACCAGTTAGAAAGAATAGCTGTGTATTGACGGAGACTGGACACCTGAGGCTCGTAGAAAACAACACGGCCTCCAACAGGCTTGCATTTTCCCAGACCTTGATACAGCTTGTCATCCCCATCCCCTCCAATGGCAGAAATCCCCGCCCCTGCTCCCTGGGCCCCCCTCAGCCCCTCGCTCTCACTCTGTGGACAAGCCAGAAGCTTGTGATCGCAGGTAAACATGCCATCTTCAGTGGCAGGGAGAGGCGTGAGGAGCAGATCTGGTGGAACATTCGAAGTACGAAAGAGCAAGCATCGACCTCACCCCTCAGGTTTCTGGCTTGCCCACGTGGTCGATGTAGTTGCCAGTCACTGAGATGGGAAAAATGAAGTAGAAGTAAATTTCTGGGAAAAGAACAAGAGTTTAATTTTTTTAGATATATTTTTATTGACTTCAGGGAGGAAGGGAGAGGAAGAGAGAGAAAGAAACATCAATGATGAGAGAGAATCATTGATCTGCCTCCTGCACACCCTCTACTGAGGATCAAACTGGCAACCCAAGCATGTGCCCTTCCCTTGACCAGAATCGAACCCGGGACCCCTCAGTTCACAGGCCGACGCTCTATCCACTGAGCCAAACTGGCTAGGGCAAGAGTTCAATTTTTAATGTTACTTTATAGTGCTTAGGAGACACCCAAGTGGGTATGCCAAGAAGGCAGTTGTAATCCGGTGGTTGATTACAGTGGATTCTGTGTTGAAAACATACATTTTAACCTGTAAGACTGTGAATAGAAGAAAGGAGAAATTAGGGTCGAGCTTAAAGAACACCAACTGGCAGCGCGTGAAGGAAAAAGAGATAATAAACAGGGTGGTGAGGGACAGCAGAGAAGCACAAGAGAAGGCAGGAAAGATGCTAACACAACAAGCAGGAGGAAGACAAGGATGTCATCCAGAGCAGCGGGCGCCAGCCTTCCGGACCTCACGGGCCACCAGTGGTCACGGGCCCCCGCTTGGCGACGGCTGGTCTAGAGTGAATGCTGCTCACCAGTGTAACCAGATCATTCCGGCCTCACCATTCCTCCTCTAGATTGACGCACGGCCTTTGAACTGATCGCCCTCTTCCAGTCCCAGCCGCTCCAACCCGTTACTCTTCTGCCTCCATTCTTCCAAGCTCCCGAGCCTCACAGTAAAGCGCACCGTCCTCAGCAGGTCACAGATCATCTACTTCATGCTCTGGCCTCCCCCCCCCCCTCCGGCTCCTCTCCTTCCTCCCCGGCACACGGGAGCTCCCGGTCTCCCAAGCCATCATGGCCCCTTGGACAAAGGCTTCAGGCCTCTGTGCGTGGGCACAGCCTCTTCCCTCTCCTGTGAAGATCTGTCTCCCACGGCTGTGCCCAACCAAGTCCTGTTCCACTTGTATCTCTCCGCTGGGAAGCCTCCACACTCCCCGACTCCCAAGTCCATTACTCTCCCAGCCTTGCTGTGCCTCTAAAGCAACAAACAACACTCTGCGATGGATTTGTTGGGCCCTTTAACTGTACGTAGTATCAGATTCACTCTGTACTCAGGCAACAGAGCTGCTACGTGTTAGGCATCCGGCACAGATCTTTTGAGTCAATTACCAAAACTCTGCCATTTGTAATTTTTCTTTTCCAGCCTTCTGCCTTGCTGTTTTATTGCTGCCCAGTTGGAGGATGCAATGTTAAAGGAAATGTAACTTGGTTTCTTTTTTTTTCCTCCCTCTGGTTGAGGAAAGCACCGCGAGACTCTGAATTTTATTAAGGGGCAAAAGAGAGAAAGGTCCAGTTTCACCGGCTGTCTAATGGCTAGCGAGTACAGGAGCGTGGGTGAGAGGCTGTGGGATGGGTTCATGGGGTCCTAGCCATAGCTCCCTCTCAGAGTAGAGTCCAAAGCCAGTCGCTGCTGCCGTTGCCGAGGCCTGGGCCTGAAATGATATTAGTTGTGTGACTGGGTGCAGAGCGTTGCTGGAGAGTTTGGAAGAGTGTTGGCTTACCATGGCCAGACTGCTTCTAGAACCCAGTAAGCAGTTAGTTCTGACCAGGCTGGCCAACAGGCTTTGCTGACAGCCTCTGGAATTCCCTTCAACCATTTTAATGTTCCCTGTGCCAACAAAAATATTCCAGTGACAAGTCACAACCATAGTTTTTGAATTTTATTTTTATAAATTACTTGTGTAGATGAAACTTGATATAGCAACATATAGTCCAGCCCCTACTATTAACCCACCAGCACCCTGACGCGCTGTCTGCCCCGCGCAGCCTCAGGGTCAGAAAGAGGAGCTTCCTGCCTGAGAATGCTCGTTAGGTGAAAGGAGGTGCTGTCCTCTCTGAATTTGCTGGTCTAATTAGCCATTTTTGTGCAGAACATACCCTCTGCCTAGCAGTCTCCAAATTCCATAGTCAAAATAAAAATGCCTGTGAAAAATGCAAAATCTTTCGCTCCAAAATAAGCATTTCATATTCAGCATGCCTTCCGATTCCAATTCCTGATTTAGTATTACGTTCATGTAACGTAAGTATTAAATGGATACACGCACCGCCCCCTTGTTTTTACGTTTCTGAACCTACAGAAAGCACTTTCCACCAGGACAGGCCCAAGCTGATTCCGCTTCCAGCAGCTGCTCCTGCATCTTTGAAATGAAATAGATCTGTTGATACAAGTATAATTGGAAGTCAGATCAGAATGATTAAATGATCAAATTACTTAAATCAGACACATACTAAACTGACTAAAGATGAAGAAACAGCTTGATTGGCAAAGGCTTACAGCAGACAGTAACCTTCAATCACTCTCAACCTCTGCAGTAAACACTGACGCATGCTTTGAAGGATCAGTGATCTCAAGGCTAGCAGTACAGAGGTTGGCGCAAATTTAATAATCATTAAAAGAAACGAGGCTGATTGAGTTTTCGCTCTGAATAAGGGGATTCTGACTGATGGGGAATCTAAACCATTTTGAGTATCACAATGGAAAAAAAGTGAAATTATATAATATGGTTTATTTACGTATTTATAAACTAGAGGCCTGGTGCATGGATTCATGCACCGGTGGGGTCCCTCGGCCTGACCTGCAGGGATCAGGCCGAAACTGGCTCTCCGACATTCCCCGAGGGGTCCCGGATTGCGAGAGGGCACAGCCCAGGCCAAGGGACCTCATTGGTGCACATTTGGGGCCGGGGAGGGACCGTGGGAGGGCTCCAGGGCATGTCTGGCCCATCTTGCCCAGTCCCAATCGGCCGGACCCCAGCATCCCAGCAGCAAGCTAACCTACTGGTCCGGAGTGTCTGCCCCCTGGTGGTCAGTGTGCATCATAGTGACTGGTCAAATGGTCGAACGAATGGTCAGACACTTAGCATATTGGGCTTTTATTATATAGGATTAAATTTATTGGGGTGGCATTGATTAATAAGATTATATGGGCTCAATGATATGATACATCATCTGTATATTGCATTATGTGCCCACACCCAAAGTCAAATCCTTTTCTGTAGCCATATATTTGACCCCCTTTACCTTTTGTTCCCTGCCATCCCCCTTCCTGCTGGTAATCACCATACTGTTGTCTATGTCGGAGGGTTTTTTTGTTTGTTTTTCTTGTTTGTTCATTTGTTGCTTTCGGTTTTATATTTCACATCTGAGGGAAATCATATGCTTCTTAACTTTTTCTGTCTGGCTTTTTTTGCTTATCATAATATTGGAGCTTGAGAATAGTATACTATGGTTTTTAATGGGAAAATGTGCATTGTTAATGAAAAGGCTACCTCTATGGACTACATGTAACCTAGGGACCTTTATGATTCATACTGATTATTGAAGACTGTCCTTGCGCCATGAAATTCATCATCTGGTTTCAAATAACCTAGGCCACCTGACAGGGCTGATGCCCATTTGGGGTAATTCAGTACCAAAATGCCTAAAAAGTAATACATGGTGAGCACTCCATTTAGTCAGTCAGTAGTTATTGCATATCCACTATGAGCTAAGCATTTAACAAAAAATGAAGACACTTTTCTTGTAGGTGGGAATGAATTCTTTCCTTGGTAATCAAAGCAAAATAATACGAATTTCTCTAATTAGCCATACAGTTCAAAACAAAACTTTGTCTTGTCTAGGCCACTGACATCTAAGCATATTTTAGGTCAGGAACCCATTCACTTGTTGACTCACATGGCCAGTAAATGTTTATTGAGTGCCTACTGTGTGCCAGATACTGTGCTAGGCATGAAGAGTACAACAGCAAGCAAAACAGACAAGGTCACTTTCTGCACACAGCGCATACGAAACGGAGAAGACAGACCATTTAACACTCAAGTGTGTGATATCATGACAGGACTCCAGATGGAAGTGTGTTGATTTTGACCTCTTTGAACCGTGCAACTCTATGGTGTGAGAACATTTCAGGCAGAGGGGGCAGCCGGGGAAGTCCTGGGGTAGAGGTATAGATGGTATGTCCAGGGAGCAGTAAAAAAAAAAGTCAGTAATTGTGAAACATAGAAATGGGTGGAAAAGATTGATGAACAAATGAAATTGGAGAGGTCACTACGGGCCAGATCGCGTAGGGCCTCATCAACCCTGGTAACAACCACGGATTTTACCCTAAGGCCCATGGGAAGCCTTTGCTGGGTTTTGAGCAAGGGAATGATGTGGTATTGTTTGCATGTTAAGAGCATCACCCTGGCTGTGCAGTCAGCTGGCTCTTGGGAAACAAGGAAAGCCATTCAGAGGCGCCTTCATTTCCCTGCTGATTTATATGTATAGACACACACACACATATACAAGCTCATTGTAGCTGTATTTTACTGTAAACTCATTGTAGCTGTATTTCCCTGCTGACTTATATGTATACACAAACACACACACACACACACACACACACACACACACACACACACAAACTCATTGTAGCTGTATTTTTTATTCCTATCATCTTAGTGTCCTAATTCTGGATTAGTCTCCAAATATTCTTTTTTTTTTTTTAATTGTATTACACTTTTACTAATTTTTCTATATCTTGTCATTCCAATTTTTTCTCAGTACAGTATTTTCAAGCTCTTATAATCCAAAATACTCTCCCATCTGAGTATGAATAAAAAGCTAAAGTCATCCCAAATCTTTCTAGATCACAATATATTTGTAATTACATCATGTTATTTTTTGTTAGAACTTTACATCTAAAGAGTAACTTTTTTCATATTCGAAAAATCACCCATTAGAGAACAGACCAGGCATGTATTGAGGACTGGCATTTTATGAGGGAAAATGTGAGCTTACACTGCAGCGGATGTTGAAGAGGCCCCTGCCTGGTACCACATCTGGATGAGTGATGAGAGCATGCTGCACGGATTCTTGGCATTGCTCCCATTGGTGCCTTGACATGTGTCTGTAATGATCTCAGCAAGCCCAAAACCCGCCTGCCTGACAACTGTCAAATCATGGAAGACCAGTTAGGAATGAGAAAGGTGTAGGATACCCCTATTCACAAATGAAAGTGTTCACCCAAGGATTTTATACTGTAATCAACTATAGGCTGACTTACTTGAGCAGAATTTATTTATTTTTATATGCCCACTTTTATAGTGTGGCACTTAAAGGTACTTATTTTGAAAAAACACTGAAAGATAATGATAAGAAATATTGTTTTGAATTCAAAGAAATTATAATTTAGCTTGCTTAAGATAGAAGACTGGCAATTTGTGAAGTGGGTAAATAGCATTGGTAAAGATAAATCAAATTCCTAAGATGTACCATTTAACCAGTTAACTGCCATACGTCCAAAATGGAAACCATCCCCGCATGCCACGATATTTTGAATTTAATTTAAAAAATCAATTTGCAATGAATATTAAAAAAATAAATGTATTACTCACAATTTGGGTGTTCTTGAATATTTTCAGTTGAAAATTCTCACAAAAAAATGACTTTAAAGTTGGTCTGTAGATGCTTATGGCAGGCAAATAGTTAAAATATATAGTCACATCAAAGTTAAAACCATGAAAATATTGCCAAATTTCAGTTTATAATTTCTGATAACTCTAGTGTTCGTTATAGCCAATAGTGTCTTGGCTTTTTTCCTCTTAAAATTCAAAACACTCTTTTAAAAAGCATATTGTGTTCCTGTAACAGTCACCTACTATGCCTAAAAGAAAAAGTCTTGACATGCGTTTGGCCGTGCATCTTAAAAAGACTTCTGAGATGAAGCCAAGAGCGGGACCATTTTGCACAGCCACACTTAAGAAAAGGAATGCAGGTATTTTCATTAAAATAAAAAGAATAGCGCCATTAACAAATAACTCTAGCATGAAAAATTAAATGAGAGCAAAAATAATCCAAAATGACTTTATGCATGTTGCTGTGGACATTTATCTAAAATCTATAAATTTAGTTTGTTTCTACTATGTTCGAAAGTACAAGTAGATTTGTCTCTCGTTTTATTTATATTGTCTCTGCATATAAATACATTTATATCATCTTTATAGACAATATATATTAAAAAGTGTTTTTCCACATTATCAAGAATGTTGACCCTTTCCATGTTCTAGATGATAAGTGTGTGTGCTAGATGGTAAGCACCATGAGCAGCAGGGAATTTTTCTTCATATGTAGTTAAATTGTATGTTGACTTAAATAAATAGATAGAAGGCAGGGGATGAAGGAAGGAAGAAAGGGAGGGAGGGAGGGAGGGAGGGAGGGAGGGAGGGAGGGAGGGAGGAAGGAAGGAAGGAAGGAAGGAAGGAAGGAAGGAAGGAAGGAAGGAAGGAAGGAAGGAAGGAAGGAAGGGGAGAAATGAAGGACACAGATAACAAGGGCTGGGGAAAATGTCGGAGTGAAAAAACTCATTTTTAGCATTCTTCAGTACAGTGATATTCTCAGGTTTTGCAAGAATTTGTAATATTTTTGGAAAACCTGATAAATAACAAGTAGTTTTTATATTTTGAAAGTTACCATACATAGAATTAAAAAAAAAGAGTAAAATGTATAGGACAGAGCCAAATATCTCATCTTTAAAATAGAATACACTGGAGATGTTATCTGTTACCAGTTTCTTTCTTTCTTTAAAAAAAAAAAAATTGAAAGAGACAGTAGGCTTCTCGTACTTCCAAACATGGAAGAAAAAACTCAATTTATAGATTTTAGGTAAATATGCATGCCAAATAGTTCTTTTGTCTGCATTGAGTCAAAGCTTATTTGCAGTTGATGAGTTAGGTGAAGGTGGGAAGGTGCTGTAGTTATGTTCAACCTGGAATGGACTAGACCAATTTAATACAAGATGAAGACCAAGCTCCAGGAGCCAGGGAGACAACAGAACCTGTGCACCTAATATCACCCAAGGTGGTTTCCATTTGGTCTCCACTCACACCCTCAGATGACCTTTTGAGGTGGGGTTAGTATGAGCGAGGAGTTACTTTCTACATTTTAGACATGCGTCAACTAACTTGAAGAATTGGGATTCTAACTCAGGTCTGTCACTCACTCAGTGAGCATTTATTAGGGACAGATAATGGGCTGAGGCCCTAATTACAAGACCTACAGGCCCATGTCCTTCCCACTAAACTCTGGACTCAGATGACACGGGACCGAACAGAAAGCACATGAGTATGGCTACAGACGATGAGAATGCAAGCTCCCCAGGAGAAGTAGAGGGCGCGCCATCAGCCCCAGGAAGGAAGCATTCTCATGACAAGGAGCAGGAGTGGAGCCCGGGTAGGTGGGACTCAATGAGGACGTCACTGACGGAGGCCAGGAGGGAATGTTGAAAAATCAGGCACAATGCTCATTCATCCTTCCACTCATTGACCACGATATGCAGAGTGTCTCGTGTGCAAGCACGGTGCCAAGGGGTCAGGGAGTGGGGGCAGGTTGCCGCACTCATTTAGGCAGAGACAGAGGAGAAGCGCAGAGGCTGAGGGGGTGGTAGGAGACAGGATGAGCGGGTAAATGGAAGTGACTGGCAGCATGAGCCCAGGAAACCAATGTGGGCGCTTTAGCGCTGACCGCCCTGGACATGGTCCTGGGCCAGCTGGTCCTTCCAGCGGCTGGAGAGGCAGCGCCCGCCCAGGTCCCGGAGCCCTGCCTCCAGCACTGGGTTCTTCACTGGCCGGGCCTGACTTCCAGAAGCCTCTGTGACTCTTTGTCCCCATATGATGCCATTTCTCACAGAAATGCAAGATGAGAGTTTCGAGTTATCATGTATTTCTTAAAGGAACATGCAGGAGAGAAGTCTGAATCCTTGCCAGAACCTGCAGGTAGAAGCCACTGTCACTCACTCTGAGCATTTATTAGGGACAGATAATGGGGTGAGGCCCTAATTGCTCACAAAACACAGTGTCGTGCCAACAGAGCCCGACTGACCACCTGTCACTGATGCTTGTGTGTCTCTTCCGCTGTGATCGCTGCTGTGGGGCTCCGTGGGCCTGAGGCTGAGGTCACATACCTGGCACCTCGTAGGTATTTGGTGCTTACGGGTTTGGACTAAAATGATGAATGAAAATGCATGTGCTTAGGAGTGAAAAAGGGGGTGTCTGTCAGGAAGAGCTGCCGCCCTCCCAACACCGTTAGCAAGAAGGCATTATGGGGAGCTCATGGCTCCCTTTCAAAGCTTAATATTTTTTAGAATGTTCTGAATAATTCTTATTTCAGGGCAAAATTTCCCAACATTTCTACCTAAAGGCCTTCCTCCCAGGGCGTGGAGCAGCTCACGACTGTTCTGGCCCACACGCTGCACACAGCCCTGTTTGGGCGCAGCCAGCCCCCGCCGTGGGCGCTGCGGGGCCACCCCGAAGGCCACCTCGTGTCTGCGAGGTCAGCTTTCCCGTGGCTGACACAGAAGAGGGGGAGAGAGACGGGGACGCTCCTTCACGTGAAGGCTCTGCTTGAAAGTCATGTTCATACAGACAGAAGTTCAATCTTCGTTGTTTACAAGGAACATTCTATTCCACTGGAATTTTTTCATGTACATATGTTGTTGTTTTTTCAAATGGGTTAAATAATTTAGGTATAAATTATCCAGATCTAAATCGATGTAAAATAAATTTACCAAGGTTGGTAATGTGATCATTTTAAGCAAATTGTCAAACCTAATGTATTTTTTAAATGTTTTTATTGATTTTAGAGAGAGGAAGGGAGAGGGATAGAAACATCAGTGAGAGAGAAACATCATTGAAGCATCATCGAGCCCCAACCTGGGCATGTGCCCTGACGGGGAAATCCAGTGTCACCTCCTGGTTCATGGGTTGATGCTCAACCACTGAGCCACACCGGCCGGACTCAAATCTAATATTTTTATTTTTAATTATATTTTGAATTTATCAAAGATGATATAACACTTGTGCATCCACCACCTAGTTTTAATAAGTGAACATTTTATCATATTTTCTTTTGATCTTTTCTTAACATAAATAACATTAAGAAAAACATAAAAGATAACATTACAGATAAACTTAAGGCATCCTCCTTTATTAATCACGTTCCCCATCTTTTCTTTCCAAGGTTAGGATACGGAATCGCTACAAATATTTTTATTATAATTTTTGCCATTATTCCAATAATGAAATTTATGATAACATGTTACAGTATGTATTAAATTTTATTTTAATGCCATTTTAAATTAGTAAAAAAGAAAGGATGGTGTAATCATAAAGGGAAATCATTTGGTCTAACTTTTAATTGAATAGAATTAGTTCCTGCCAGAATAATTGAGTCAGTGCCTTATTTTTATGATTAACTATAACAGCATAAACTTGTGTTGTTATCAGTCTGGAAAAAGCATGTCACAAAAACACAGAATTAATTCCATAAGGAAATGTTATAAGTATACAAACATCATCTTATTTTCCTACCTTTATATCCTAAAAGAAATAAATGGATTGAAGCTTGTTGGACAGGTATTGTGTTGTTCGCATGTGCCACCCATCATTCATTCACACACACCCCTCACACACACACACACACACACACACACACACACACACACTCACTGCTGAGCTCCAGGCTCCCTGAGAGCCAAGGCATAAAGGACAACATGTCAGGTCTGAAGCTCACATTATCTAACCAAAGGAGGTAAGCCAGATCATCAAGTAAGACCACCTTTTTCCCCTGAAAAGAATGATCATGAATATCCTTATAGAAAAAACGAATAAAAGTTAAGCAAATCAAAATGATCTATACAGTGGACTGGGCAATATTTTCAAAATAGCCATTTTTCCTCAATGCAGAGCTGTTTTTCATCTACCGTTCCCTATGTCTCGTGGATAAAATCCAAGGGTGTGATGTTAAATTGCAGCTTTGTGGAAGACCTAGACTGCAGTGCTGCTCAGACACACTTACTCCTGAAAGATCTTTGTCAAAGGAAAGCATGCCAGAGGGTCAGCTGGTAAAATGTGAACATGAGGGCGCCCCGCTGGGTGTGGCAGACCCACAGCCGGGCCCAAAGGAGAGCACGTGACCAGAGAAGAGAGTGAGGATGGAGTCTATTGAATGTGCCCCCCCCCCCCCATTTCATCATATTGTTTTTCCATCCAGCTATTAATGGGGCTTCCATGCTTTCTGACTTGGGGGTGTATTAAGGCCCATCTAGACAGAGCGGCCTCCCGTTAGTGATCACAGAGTCCCCCTTGGTTATTGGACGTGTTTTCCAGCCCAGTGAGCAAGAGCCTACACGTGATGCTAAGGAGGGGTTGTTGCTTCAGGCTGCTTTAAACAATGCGTATGAGGAAGAAGAATTGTTGACTTTGATTATCTGAGGATGTAAATGCAGCTGCTTCAAAAAGGAAAAGAAATCCGGGAAAATGCAGCTGTGGTGCAGGAGGCAGATTCTGCTTCTGGATCGGGACACTGAGAGGCCCTGGCATCAGAAGTAGCTGCTGCCCGGCGTCTGGGGTCAGTCCTGGGGTCGGGCCGGCCGGCGCTGGTACAGGGAGCAGCCCTCTGTCACCTGCAGCGAAGGCACTGCCATGGTCGGCGTGGAGCCCGATCGCCCCCTCTCAGCAGCAGAGAAAGGAACCATTGCCCCCTGAGCCCACGCTCCCCCTCATTCTCCGCCTGGGCACACAGCAGGGCAGGAAGGGCAGAGCGGGAAGCGCGGTGGGACGTGTTTTCCTCAGCTGCTGGCTGTGCTGGGCCTTCCCATCGGGTCCCTCAGCCCTGCTCATGCTCCTTTTCCTTCTTCCGTGACCTCCCTCCGGGCTGTGCTGGGGGCCCCTGCTGATGGCAACGGCCTGGAGACTGGTCCCTCTGCCCTCACCCCACCGCCGGCTTCATCTTCCTACAGCACCCCTTCCATCACGTGACCCGCTCATCACCCCGTGCTCAGAGAGCTCTCGGGACTCCCCACTGCCTGGAGCAGTGGTCGGCAAACTGCGGCTCTTTGGCCCCTTGAGTGTGGCTCTTCCACAGAATACCACTTGCGGGCGCACACATACAGTGCGATGGAAACTTCGTGGCCCATGCGCAGAAGTCGGTTTTTGGCTCTCAAAAGAAATTTCCATCGTTGTACTGTTGATATTTGGCTCTGTTGACTAATGAGTTTGCCGACCACTGGACTAGAAGGCAAAGGCCACTCCTTGGACGGGCATCGAGGCCCTTTGCAACCTGGAGGGTTGTAGGCCGCCGCACTTGTGATGGAAGAGCTGGTTCCAATCAGATCAATCTATTCGCGGTCCCCCAGCACCGGGTGCCCTGTCTGCCTCCCCACATCTCCCCTGTCGCTCACTTCACCATGATTCTGTTCAGGCCTCCCCATCCTTTGAGGTAGTTCCGTCTCCACCTCCCCCCCGCCTTGTGAGCATGAGCCTGAGAGTCTTGCAGGGGAGCTACGTGCCTGGCACCGAGGAGCCCTCCAGCGCTTCGTCTCCTTTCTCTCCCCTCGCTCTTGGTTTCGCTTGGTGAGTCGGTTCTGCCAGCTGCTCTGCCCCTGATGTTTGCGAGTCCGTGCATTTAATGACCGGTCCCCATCGCCACACAGGTCCCATGTGGAGGAAGGCATTTCAGTGCATGTCACTGAAGCGTGTACATTAAGTAAGAATGTGAAGCTCCTTATAGTGGAATGAAGGGGAGAGGGAAAGGGGTGCGGCGGCAGCCAGACTAGCTGAGGTCTCTCCGTAGACTATGCAAGTCATCCGCCTCGGAAAGCGCTAAGGGACTCGTGTAAAATGCTGATTTCTAAGTCCTGCCCCAGAACTATTGCATCGCACTCTCTCATGGTAAATCTTACCCACAATGAGTGTGGGAAGTCTCTGGGACTTAGAGGGAGAGAACGCATTCGCTGTAATTAGTAGCTGCACACCAGCATCACCGGGGGCATGATTGACAGCTGCACTCACCTGGGCCTCACCTAGCGCTCCTCAGCGAGAGCGTGGGCCCAGGGTGAAATACTCCACAGAGGCTGGATCTGCATCCGGGATTGGAAACCACTGAATCAAACGTTATTAATGATCAATATTTATTGGGTAATTACAACTTCTCAGAGACTTTGTTAAGCAATCTGTGTGCGTTATTTCATTGCATCCCTATAACCTTGAGTTAGTCTCTCTGTTTCCATGGGCTTGGGGAAGTTAAGTACCTAGTCCAAGGCCATACAGCCAGTATATGATCAAGCCTCAATTACACACAGGTCTGATACCAAATTCCAAGCTCTAGTCACATCCCCATCTACCTGTGTCATTGTGTTAGACATTATTTTAATACTAGAGGCCTGGTACATGAATATTCATAAATATTCATGCACTGGGCGGGGGGGAGGGGGAGGAGTCCCTCAGCCTGGCCCACACCTTCTCACAGACCAGGAGCCCTTGGGGGATGTCTGACTGATGGCTTAGGACCGTTCCCCGTGAGGAGTGGGCCTAAGCTGCAGTCTGGCCTCCCTCTGTAGGAGGTGACCAGCCGGGCGATCAGGGGGACAGCGCAGGCTGGCGAGTGGCCAGCCCCGCCCATCGATCGCCCCTCCACCACCACCGGTTACCACCAGTCGCTGTCCCCTCTCTCTGCCCGCTGGCACCAGCCTTGGCTGGTCTGGCGTCACCCGCTCGCCAGCCCCACTCCCCGCCAAGCAGTCATTCTGCAGTTTGGTCTGTTTGCCTATTAGGCTTTTATTATATAGGATATGACCGGCAGTATCTTCCCCAGGCATGGTTCTCCCTGTTCAGTATGTGATTCTGGTTTTGGAAGTTCTGCGTGTCTCTCCCTCCCCCAGGAGAAGGGGTTCTCAACTCTGTTTTCCTTCCTGTAGATACCCAGTGAGTAGCTATTTGTTGTCCTGGGCTTTGCCCCAACATTCCCGAGAACTTCCCATTTAGTAGGCCAACTGCCATGCTTTTCCTCCTTATAGAGAGAGAGATATTAATGGCAGCTAAACGTTTTCCATGTCCAAGGTACTTGTAAGCCCGGTCCCCCTTGGAAAAGCTCACTGCGGTCTTGGGTCACATGTCTGGAGAAGGGCATTGTTCTTCCTAGGTTTCAAAGCTGCTAGTAAAAGGGTTGCCCTTCTCCAGTGTGTATACCCAAACTCACAAATGTCCCGAGTAACAACCCGGGAAACTTACTAGTCTACCTCTCAGTCAGTGCTTTCACACGCTTTGCATAGGGGATTTAAGTTTTCAGATCTCATTTTCCCCTCACCAGTCACAGTTAATCCTGAGTGGCCGTCCCTTTACAGATAAAATGCCGTAATCAAGTTCCATCAACAGGAGTGGTGTGAGAGTTAATGAGTAAATGGGCTGAAATTATCACAAGAGTCTTGAGTGAAAGGTGCCCTGTTTTTGCTGTTATTAATGGGAGGCAGCTCTCCATTACAGGTCTGCTGGAGGACTCAGACAGCAGCCCTGACCTCACTGACCGGCCGCCAGAGCGGGTCTGCTGCTTCCCCAGGGACAGGCTCCAGGGAAACATCCCGCCCAGGGCCCGGGCTGTGTGGCCGAAATGCAGAGTGGACACCGGTCAAGAAGCTTGGGAGAGGAATGAGTGACAGGCCTGCCCGATAAAGGGAACATCTAGTGACATGAGAGGGAACCACAAACCAGACATGTGAGCAGGTGATTTACTGCTGGCGGCGTTAGCAGCCTTACACAGACTCGGCCAGGGACGAGCCATTCCTAAATACTCGGGAAAAGCTAGCTTAACTCACTGCAGAACATCCTTGAAAGAGCCATTTAAGCCAGGCAGGCACTCAGTTAAGTCAAGCCCCCTGCCCACATATTCATGAGGTAATTATAAATGTCTGTAAGTTGTCTTAGACACCACCTTCCGCTTCCTATAATTTAGACTTTTCACTCCATCAGGTGATCTTTTAAAATGATTGCATGTTTCTTTTCTTTCTTACGATTCAGACAGCAAAGGTTTTCAGTCAATGTTAATTTTCTTTGAGGGATCTTAAAGGGCTCTATTTCCACAGAGAGACCCCTAAAATGATTATTTTCAAGTGAGACTTATTCTCTTTCTCCATAGCCTAGAAGACAAGAAATCTATGTAACCGCAGTGCCAAAATGTCAAAAGACTGAGATAGGTTGAAAAAAAGAAGAAAAAGCGCCCCCAAAAAATCCCTAACGCCACCAGGCAGTCCAAAGCCTAACAAATCCCTGGCTCACATAAATACTTGTGACACGCTGTAATTAACTAGTGACTCCTCTCAGAATGAATAATAATGCAATTATTTGCCAAAGGCAGTGAAGAAGGGAACGTTTCTGTTTTTAAAAATGTCTGCCTTTCATTTCTGTAGGAAAAGAAAAAAAACAACAACACAAACCCTGGATTAATTTGCATAATTATGAAAATTACACCAATTAATCCAGGGTGACCTGCCGTGTCACCATCACGCTGTATGATAATTCTGTCACTTTTTTATCAGAGCCTTATACTTTTTAGTGGTTTGAGGTAGCAATAAACCAAGTCACTGCCAAGTTTAAATTATATTGGCTCCCCAAGTCTGCACCACAAAATATAAATAATAGCCCGGCAAACCCATCTTTTCACAGTTGGAGTTCAATGCCAGTGAGCCACCGAGGGCCAGTGCTGCTTCCTCTGTGCGGCCACAGCCAAGGAGGAAGGGCCTGAGTCCCCGGGGCCGCCTCTCCTTCCCCAGGGAGGCCGCGAGCCACGCAGCGCAGAGTTAGGGAGGGTGTGTGAGCGTGTGACCGCCTCTCTCTGGTGTGGGAATGTCTACAACAAGGACCGTTCCTTTAACTCCACCAGCCCCCCTGCCATTCTGAACTAGGGAATTAAGTCGACAAGCGTTTATTGAAAACCCGCTCAGACGCGCTGTACTGGGTACCAGGAAATCGACATGAAAAAGACATACTGTTGGTGAGAAGGTTGTAGAAAAGTCAAGATATAAACTAGCAAATAGAACCATTAGCAATGCAGTGAATGCCACCACGGAGCCCATTTACACACACACACACACACACACACACACACACACACACATCTTCCCTCATGCAAACACACACGTGAACATGGATTTCTACAAATTCCAGACTCTTTACAAATTCTTGATCCCATTTCAAGCAACGGCGTGATCCCATAGCTGTGGCCACATGGCACCGTCACGGCTAAAGCAGGAAGCCACTCCTCAGTGACGAGCATGTAGAGACGGTCACCTCTATCCGAGCTCGCCGGCCCTAAACAGAGTCTAAACAGCCAGAGTTCCTGAAGCAGGTCTCTTGCCCCCGAAGAGTGAAGTGCCTGCGTGCCTTTCCCGCCGGCCTCTTTAGCAGAGGGCTAGATCATTCCCATACGATGGTCTGCAGGACGACCCTCTGAGACAAACACTGGTGTGAGACAGCCCTCCCACTCCATCAACAAACCGATCCGATCCAGCCCCCATTCCCAGGAGGTGAGACCCCTGCCAGGGCGACCGCCTGAGAAGGCAGAATTCTAGGCCGCACCCCTGAAGCTTGCCTATGAATCCGTATATTTTAAAGTTTTCTGGAAAATTCTAACGCACACTCCATGGCAAGAGGAAAGGGCTGGGTTTTACTTTAACACATCCGGAGAGGGTCCTCGCTCCACGATTCACTGGCTCTCTGACCTCATGTAATGCCACTGGTCCGTAAAAGGCTGTTGTGTTGATGAAATAACGCCAGGCACGCGAGGAGCCCGGCAGGTAGCGCGCTGTGTGCTTTCATCAGCACAGTCTGTGCCGCTCTGAGGAGGAGACACAGAGGGAAAAGGTGCGCTCCGCCTCTTTGAGGAGCGCACAGTCTGTTTAGGAATATAATATGACTCCTAGTAAAAATGTGAAAGATGAGTTCATATTCTAAGGGAGTAAATATTTGAAGGCCAGAAACAACCCAATGTTCTGAGTAACAAAGTACATTGTAAAATACAGAGCATTACAAGAACATGGGAAAAAAATCAATAGAATTTTGCTTTAAAAAAATTCTTCTAATTCAGGTGGCCTAAATCTCATTCTTTCGCCACATTTGTATTCATCCTAAGAAACGTACTAAAATCACGAGTGATAATCAGCTGACTATGTACAAGTGAACTAGGAAAAGAGCAGGGGATCTGGGGAAGGGGCCATGGGGTAGGCCTCAAGGGGCTCATGGAACCCCGACATACTATGCAGAGTTGTCCGTGGGTATTTCTGAGGAGAGACCCACACCTTTCGTTCGATTCTCCAGGGCCTGGGGCCCCCCGAAATGTTAAGGATCAGGGAGGATTCCGGGTTAGCACATTGGACGCGCATCGCGTGCGTGCCGAGGAAATGGACTTCGGGTTGCATTCCATGGTCTCCTTGTTGGCTGCCGGTTAAATCTCGCCGGCACCCTTTCCCTCCGGCTCTCCCCGTCCGGCACCCCGAGGACGGACCGGCACAGGGGGTGCGCTGAAGGAGCGCACAGCAGCGGCCGGGCTGCTCAGCGGTGTGGCTCCTGCGGGCTCAGCGTCAAGGTCATGAGCAGGCTTGCGAAGTCCCCGCGGCCGGGACCCCCTGGCGGTCCCTCTCTGAGTTTTCCCTGTGTATCCGTCACCCGCGGCTCCGTCGTTCGAAATCGTTGTGATTAGTTCTCTTGTTGTATCAGGTGGAATCGCGAGGAACTTCCCTGGAAGGAAACCCTTCCGTTTTGCCAACTTGCTGTTTGCCGGCCTCGCCATGCTTCCACGGGGTGTTCTGCTTCTAACGTGGTAGTGTCCCCATTGACGTGACGTGCTTTGCTCTCTCTCCCCTTAGGTGTGTGTGCAACATCGACTGTTCTCAAACCAACTTCAATCCCCTCTGCGCCTCCGACGGGAAGTCCTATGATAACGCCTGTCAGATCAAGGAGGCGTCGTGTCAGAAACAGGAGAAAATCGAAGTCCTGTCTCTGGGTCGATGTCAAGGTAATGTTCATCCTAAAATTCATCTCAAAGGCCCTGGCTGGTGTGACTCAGTGGGTAGAGCGTCGGCCTTTGGGCTGAAGGGCCCCGGGTTTGATTCCCAGTCAAGGGCACATGCCCCATATGGGCTCCATCCCCAGTAGGGGGCGTGCAGGAGGCAGCCGATCAATGATTCTCTCTCATCATTGATGTTTCAATCTCTCTCTCCCTCTCCCTTCCTCTCTGAAATCAATAAAAGTATTTTTAAAACTTCATTTCAAAGGATGTTTTAGTCTTTGTGTAGAAATGAAAGTGAAGACAGCTTATTAGGCAGCTGTTTCATTCCAAAAGGCAGTTCTGGTGTGTAATGGCTAGTAGAGTCGACTGTGGTATTTGTGTTGATTATAAGCTTAAGGGCTATGGACAGCGGCCCATATCTTTTTCTGTCTAACGAGACTTACCTTCACAAAGCCATAAACACAGAAACACAAGAGCCAGTTTTCAGAAGGTAACAGACATTCTCCCTGCGGAGGACAAAAAGAAAGTCAAAATCGTTTTAGCAAAGAATCTTTGAAATTAAAAGTAAATAACACCACTCATATATGGATTTAATAGAAATATTTCAAGTACACTTTTAAGGCAGAATGTTCTATTTTGTTTCTTGTTCAGAAATATTTTGTTGATTTTTGACTTGTTATTTTTTTTACCCAACTTATCTTAGTTATATTGATAACCTTCTCCTTGCCCTAAAGTTTAGAAAACTGGTATCATTCTATTATTCGCTCTCAAACTGAAACTGACATTGTCAATCTGTCTTTATATCATGGTTGCTTAGAAGTATAGTTGTAAAAATACCTTAATTGCAATGAAAATGCTATTGGGGGGGGGGGGATGTAATATAAAGTTGACGTTAGATGTTAAGAAATAGTTAACCAATCTTTATTGTTAACTTTTTTAACACAGACAACACGACTACAACTACTAAATCTGAAGATGGACATTATGCAAGAACAGATTATGCAGGTACGTAAGATTTTCTATGACAAGACGTGAGCACGGCTATAGATGGTCCTGAGGATTCATTGTTCACCATTGGTCCTGAGTTTCATGGTGCGATGCTTCTGATGTGCTGGGTCTTCTCCTGCTTTGTTCAGTCTTTCAGTAGGCAAGAGTGAATTTTTTGAAGTAAAGAAGACCTTTTTTTTTTGCCAGAGTTAAAGCAATTGTCAAAAATGTCAGTAAGATATAATTAACTTGTTTTGACAGTGCAAATGGTACAAATGACAAAACATTTATCAAATTAATGGGTATCCGTGGAAATTAATGCCATTTTTGGCAGTATATTGTAATGAATGCAAATGTTCTAGTTTGAATTTTCATAAAAGTCAACAATAAAAATGTTTGCTAGGCTCTAAAAAAGCTGGAAATAAAGGACAGCTATAAATAGTATTGCAGGCTGTCTCTATTCAGAAGGGAAGTTAAAAAGGTATGTATAATTTGTTTTTAAAAATAATAAATTTCTTTAATTTACTTAGAAAGTTAAATGCATCTTCTGACACAATGCAAAATTACAAAGCATTTTATATAAAAATGTAAATTTTATTTCGCAATTATAGGATATTATTTTAAGGACTATTTCTACCAAATATAATTTTCCTAGGTTGTAAAATAATTTATAGATATACAAATGGGATTAAACAGATCCTTGAATTTTATACAGAACTCAAGATAAATATAAAAATGGAATCATTGAAGTTGATTACAATATGTGGATTTTTTAAAATGTTTTTTCACTTAGCTATTAAGAATTTATAACTAGATTTATGGCTAATATTCAATAAAAAAGAATTGCTTCTTTTTTTATGATCTGCAAAAGCTTTATTATACCTTACAAGGCTATTATTAAGAACTGGTGAAAGAAAGCATTTTGTAATTTGCTTTGAAAACTACACACACGTAAAGTGGATTTTTACAATGTTTTTTATTTTTATTGTTGACACTATTACAGATGTCCCCTTACATTTCAAAATATGCACTACCACTCATTCTTTTTGAAATTGCATTTCCCTTAACAATGTTCCTGATGTTATATTTATATACAAAGTCAATCTTGATGAAACTGAAAAAAATTGGTCAATCATATATTTTACTTACAGATACTTCAGACCTTTTAGAATTTAAAAATAGTAAAAAACTTCTTTTAACGTTTTTTTTTATTTTTATCTAAATGTTTTTGAACATGTAAATAAAACTTTTCACGTGATAGAAGTTTAGAATTGTCATAGGCAGTGATACATGAAAAAAACGTTAGTTAGTTGTACTATTGTATAGCTGTTCCCACAGTGTCCCGGAGAGATATTAATAAGTATTCCTTGAAAAGAATTGTTCATAATCAATACTTTGGGGAAGAGCACAGATAAACAAATGATTTTTTTTTTACCCAGGATTCCTCACAACTCCTATGTATACTATAAACTTTTTAAGAGATATGCATCCTTTATTATTTGTTTATTTACTCTTTTTTGTTGTTGTTGTTATGGAGAATTTCTAATCAGCACAAAACACACACAAATGTAGGCTGGAGAGTATGGTGAAGCCTCATGTACTCATCAAACTCAGTAGCACCAACCCATGGCTCATCTACCCTTATTCCCACCTTTACCATTGTTCCCACTTTCAAAATATGTGGAAGTGAATGCCAGAAATGGCATCATTTCGTTCACAAACACTGTAACCTGCATCTTTAAAAGATCAACCCTTTTGTACGCAATATTACAGTGTCATCACACCCAAAATAATTATGAATATATCTTTATAATACATAACTTTTATCAAATTTATTTGATGAATAACACTTTTTTAAATAGTTTATTGATTTTTAGAGAGAGAGGAAGGGAGATGGAGAAACACTGATGTGAGAGCACATCTATAGGCTGTGTCCAGCACGCCCCCTACTGGGAATCGAGCCGGCAACCAGGGCTTGTGCCCTGACCGGGAATCGAACCTCCTGATGCCCAACCGAGCCACACTGGCCAGGGCAATAACATGTTTTTTGTGTGTGGCAAGTTTTACAGTAGTAGTGTTCCCAAGAATGCATTTTAGAATATGCTGATCTGCAGGAAAATATTAAAAGTAATAAAGGATAATAATAGAAAACTAAGTTCTGAGGCTAATAATACATATTTTATACTTTAAATGAAATAAAGTTTTATTTCTATAGCTTTATTACTTACAATAACTATATCTTTACAGTGTTATAAGCCACCACCTGGCACATTTAATTTTACTGTAGCCTAAATTATTTCTAAATTTCATAAGGATCTTATTTCCATTCCAGGAGTAGCTTACTAACTGTGCTTAAAATACTTTAATACATGTTTTGAAAACTAATTCATATGAGGAGGAAATCTTCAAAAATTTAACAGTCTATGAATATTTCCCTATTGACCCATCTATCATTGGACTCAGAGGAAAATCAAACTTCTTCCTGAGAATTTTGTCCCTGAAACAAAGAACTCTTCATATTGATTACTGCCAATACACAAATAGATGTGTTTTGAGGTGTTAAATTTTTATTCCAAAAAAAATTCATATTTTAGTTTGGTTTCAAACAACCTCTGATCGTCAGTGTCAATGCTTTTGATTGACATTTTTTATCTTATCACTTTATCGAATGTGAAAAGGAAAGAGAATTTATCTTTGAATACAGGCAAATGAAAACTGCTTAGTGTCCTTCACAGTCTTCTAGTTTGACATCAGATTTACTTAAGGTTAAAGTGAACTTGAACAACACACATTTGTTGAAATCCCGGTTTAAGACAGGAATGGAGATAATGTCAATTGAAGCTTGCAATTCCTAATTAAACATTGATTGCATACCTAACAATTTTCCTTGAATGTCATTTAGATGCCTTTATCTTTCTTGATGATCTTATTAAAATGCAATGTATACCCCTTTTTAGACATGATTTAAAAAATAGCCATGTTCCTCAACATGTCCGAGCTTCCAAGAGTATTAGCATTTTCCTGAATTTTGGAATGCAAACTTTGGAAAAATTTAAAAGAACCACCTGGAGATACTTTTTTTTTCTTTTTCCCTTATGCTTCTACTTAAAATGTGCATGCTCACTTATCCCAAATAATTTTACTAAAACCTAGAATAAGAGTAAGTAACATAAGGACTAAAATAAGTTGCCATGATTTTACGACACACCAATAAAAAAATTAAAACAACAACAACACTCAAGGTTGACTAATGGAGAAAGTGCTGAGGACAGAACAGCGTGTCCTCTTCATGTCTGTTTCACAGGCTCCACGCCCCCGGGGCAGGAGGGGGCAGGAAGTGTGTGACTCATATTCCTAGAGTCCTCTGTGCTCACAGCTCCTTCCATGCCAGTCACTTCCCTTGTTAGACAGAACATTCAGGACTCTCCCACCAGAGGGAAGTACTGATCTTAACGCTTGCTCCTTGGGTCCGTCCATGTCACCAATACCAGAGGTTAAAACCCTGGTCCAGTACCCCACACACAACCTCTTTCCTTCTGAGCCTTCCTTAAAGCCATCAACCCAACAACACACATTTCTGATTACACAAATGGAAATACACTTTAAAGAAAGCCTACATCTTAAAGATGCTCCTATTTTTAATATCATTGAAAAGCAAGACTCCAGTAGGGACCAGCAGGGGCTGATTTACAAAACAAGAACAACAACAAAAATAAAAACAAAGTAAGGGAGCCTGGCTCCAAAGAGAAGACCCGCTGGGTTAGAGCTGTGGATTCCGTGACCCTGGCAAGTGCAGCTGGCGCCAGGAAAACAGCATTTCCCAGCGCAGCCCTGCAGCACTGCTTCCTGGTTGTGTGTGACTGGGTCTCTGTTCTGCCCTCTGCCCTGGAAAGAAACCCGAGGCCTGAGTGTGCCCTGAATGGGGAGCTTTGGATCACGTTGTTCCAGGCAGAGGGACGGGATCCGCATCTGATAAGCTCAACTGAATGGCATTCTCCCTGCACTGCTCTGAAAGGTGGGCTTGGATTTAGGTCTTTCTCTTCACTTGCAGAAAGGTTTAAAGAATACAGTTTTTATTTATTTTATTTATTTATAATCTTTATTGTTGAAAGTATTACATAGGTCCTCCTTTCCCTCCCCTCCCCATTAAGCTCTCCCAGCCCACTTCTGTTCCCCCCAGGCCCTCACCACCCCATTGTCTGTGTTGTTGGGTTTTGCATATATGCTTACAAGTTCATTGGTTGATCTCTTCCCACCCACCCTCCCCTGCCTTCCCTCTGAGATTCCACAGTCTGAGATACAGGTTTTGAAAACCACAAAGCCAGGACTTGTGAGGATTTCCATTGTTAATATTAAAATTTCTTTCTGGAAGTTTTAAAATAGCAATTGTTTTACATCTCTTAAAACTTGCAATTATATAGAGATATATTCCCTCATGTCTTACAGTGGGGAAAAAGTGAAGTCATCTATGTTGTTTTCCATTATCTGGTATATGTATTTTCTTATTGTGTTGTTTTTCTACCTAAAAGTCTGGTCATGCTTCAAAAAAAAAAAAAAGTGGCTACATATTTTTCCAGTGCAAATATACTTAATTTCCTAAGTTAGATTTAAAAAAAAAAAAAACATGAAGTTAAATTATTTTGCCTTTTATCATCTAGAAAACAAAATGTCTTTTCTTTTATGACATTCTGTATGAATTTCCTAAAGGATTTCCAGTGGCTTATAATTAAAACATACTCAATAAGAATGCTTAAAGAGAAACTGAAAACATAAAAACAGAATTGTCGAGGAAAAATGAATATATCAACAACATAGGCTATTACAAGTTACTGCATTTGGCCCCGAGCTTTCTTGCAAATGCAGTGGCTGAGTCCATTTATCCAGAAAATAGCCACAGAGCCCTGCTAGATGCACCCCACTCTCCTGGGCTTCGCAGAGGTGAACTCGTCGCCCAGGTCTCTGCTAAATGGAGCCTGCATTTCCGCTGTCTGAGAAAAAGAAATATAGGCGCAGAGACCAAAGGCAACATCTCTAGCACTAACTTCTAAAAGGAAGATTTAGCCTAGATCTTTTTGTAAGGTAGCGCCGGGAACATAGAATGACAATATCTCCGACCGTGATTTTTATAAAATATGCCAGGAAGCTCTTCCTATGGCTGGGGGGGGTTTTCAATCAATTTTTATAACATACTGGAGCATAGCACTGAAATATATGTAACACAATGATGGTATTTCCATGGCAGGGAAAGGGCTGTGTGTGTGTGTGTTGGGAGGGCGGGGGAGGCTTGTCTTTCTCCAATGTCTGCAGGTTCAACAGGGAGTGGGTAACAGAACAGTTAGGAAGCCCAAGGAAAGATAAAAATATAAATGTGAGAGGATAGTATGTGTTTGGGAAAAAGAAATGCCCCTGTTTCTCTGAGCTGTTGAGAGGGAGGTAAGCCCTGAGTCACTCGGGCCCTGGGAGGGAGCTGAATGTGGGTCCCAGCAGGCAGGGTCCATATGTCTCCGCCGCTCACTGCCCTGTGGCTGATCCTCATTTCTTAGAACATTTAGGGGGGATTAATGTTTAGGAAACATTCTCTTTAGAAACCTGTTCCTTATCGTTAAGCAATCCTTTAAATATTAAGGTAAGGTCTGAAATACGGAAGAAAGCCATCAGAAGTACACATTTCAACCAAATTCTATCCATCCCATTATTCACCCATCAACCCCTTTTTCCACATGAAGAGGAAAGTTTTAAAATAGCAAATGTTTTGCACCTCTTGAAATGATATATATGTATATAACTTTTATATATACATAAAATGTTATATATATGAACTACACCTTGAAAGGGTACCACACAGTCTAAGTGGATTGTCACAGTCACGTGTCCTCTGTAGGAACCCCTGCAGTCCTCAGAGGCTTTCACATGGATTTTCCCCTTCAGTCTGACCACAGGAATGAGGGAGCTATCGCACACATCTGACAGGCGGGAAATTGAGGGTCAGGGAGGTTAAGTGGAAAGGCTACGTGATCGAGCGAAGGTTCAAACCACCACTGCTGATTCCATCGCCCAGCCGAGCGTGCGCGGTGCGGGGCCGGAGACTGTCCCTGCCCCCCATTCCTAGAGGCTTCGGGGCTCCCTCTGCACCGGGGAGCTCAGACTCCCCGCGGCTTCCCCAGGGCCTGCGTGGCGGTGAGATGCCCCAGGGAGCTGCTCTTCTCCTTAAACGGGTGTCACCTCTCGTCAGCACCTGCAGGTGCGCTGTCGTCTGGGTTTGGAATCACCCTGTTCCGTGTCCTCCTTCCCCACCGGGACCAGCGGAGCCGAGGGGGACAGGGCTGCTCCGAGTAAATCCTCCGTTGGTAGGAACTGTGTGCGTGATACTTTGCGGTTTTATAAAAATGATAGGAAATGTGTGCGTGATATTTTGCGGTTTTGTAACAATCCGTTCACATCGCCTTATTCGCTATAATGTCAATCCAATAAAACTGGGTTACGGATACCAGAGGAAATAAAATTGAGGCTAAAAAAAATAAAAATAAAAAGCTGAGAGGCGGACCTGGACGTGGACACAGTATTTTGACATATTGGCCGGCCACCCATGCAAACAAGGCACGTGCCTGATGTATCTGCTCTGTGCCTCTGCGCACGCACAGACGGGAATGCCAAGTGCTCCCATATCATATTCACAACGCGAATTAACTCAGTCATGTGGCAAAAATACGCATTTAAAACGGAGGCCTTTCCCATTTGCTCCTGAGCGCAAGGAGCCCTTCACCGGGGCGCGTGTTCCATCCAGGCCAGTAATTGGATCTGCGGGAAATAAATAAACAGCCGCACATGCAGGCAGCAGCTTGCAGCACAAATATTGGTATCAGCAGCGAAATAAATAAAAAGGTTTGCCCAGGCTCTTACCGTGCCCCCAGACTAGCCTAGAATATTTAAGCTCGGGAAACGAATTAAGATGTCAAGATTTCTGAGGAAGTGTCTCAAGTCAAGTATTCCTCTTTCCCCCGCCCCCCCCCCACCCCCCCCCCCGCGCCCCAGGACTGCAGTAGAGGCTGCAGGATGTACAAAGCTTTCTGTGCACCCTCACGCCCCACTCCTCCGGTCTCCTGGACTCCTGTGCTTGCACTGTGTTCCCTGTAAGATCATGCAGCCAGTCCTCTGTGTTGTTACGTTGTGCTCATGGTGATAGATAAACGCTGAAGTGCTGTTCGCAATACAGATGACGGTTTTCCGCTGAAGACTTGCCCTGGGCCCTGGCAGACGCCCCGGGAAACTTGGTGTTTATGCCCCAGTTCACACGCGCATCCTGGTCATTGGTGTGCACTTTTTCCTTTTTGAACGGCGCCTTTCGGAAACAAATCGTTCCCCTTGAGGTGTGGCTTATCCACCTTTCTCTTCCGGGGAGGTGTGGCAGTCAGTGTGAACCCCACGAAAAGATCAGACAGGGCTGCGTTTAAACACTGGCCATGCTTGTATTGATCAGTTAACACTGAGCCCATTAGTTGACCTTTCTGAGCCTCAGTTTCTTCATCTGTTCGATGGCGTTAAGCCTACTGCCATAGGGTTGAGGTCTGAAAAGACATCATGTGAGGCATTAGCAAGCACCTAGTAAGCGAGCTATTGTTATTATTTTCCTTTTGGTCTGACCATTGAGAATTTTATTTTTCTGGGAAATGTAACAGGTTATATGAGATATGATCTGCTCAGGTCATATAACCAACTGTTGGCAAGAGACTGACTGTTTTAAGTCATGATGAAGAAATATTTATTGAGCACCTACTATTTACAAGTCTTCAGTACATTGAGATGTCTAAACATTCACATGGCTAATTTTCAGTTTTCCACCAGTCAACATAATTTTATGCGTGGTATATTTTGATTACTTTAAAATAATATGATCACCAGATTATTACTGCATGAGGTTTAAGTAGAAATTTAATGAGAAGACATAACATTTGACAGAACTGCAAAATTATGATAGTAGTTATATTTATTTCCTATTTGACCTTTAAATTAGTCATTTATATCCCAAGGTACATGGTTGAAGGACCTACATATTTATTACTTAAAAGAAACCTATAGCCCGGCCGGTATTGCTCAGTGGTTGAGCATCCATCCATGAATCAGGAGGTTAATGGTTCGATTCCCCGTCAGAGCACATACTTGGGTTGCGGGCTCCATCCACAGTGTGGGGGCATGCAGGGGACAGTCAATCAATGATTCTCTCACATCACTGATGCTTCTATCTCTCCCTCCCCTCTCTGAAATCAATAAAAACATATTTGAAAAAAGAAAGAAGCCTGTATCATGGGTGGCCACATACTGATGACCACAAGCAAAAGCAACAGGAATGTGGCATATAAGAATTATTTCTGTTTATGCAAAACATGATTTTCACTCAGAAAGTTAATGTTTACACATCATCAATCAATATGCGCGCGTTTGCGCGCGCGCGCGCGCGCACGCACACACACACTCACACACATTAAAAGAGGCAAAGCATCAAGATCACAGCAAACATTTTCAACAAAAACTCATCATCAAGGAAACACAAGTCTACTAAGCACAGGAGGCAAAGAGGAAACGCTGTTTGAGCGCAGACATCTCGCTACATGGGTGAAATTGATATTCCTCTCCACCTTCATTTACCTTTTTACCTCCAGCATGTTCTTTCTGTTCCTCTAAGTATGAGTAGAATGTGTGAAACTGAAAGAAGGGTAGGAATAAGTCCACACGCTCTGTAGAATTTCTAAGCACGCTGTTCTCCATAAAACTAATAAATAAAATTCAAGCAGTTTTTTAAAAAATCCAGATCACTTTGATTTGCTGCTTTTGTTAATGAGCCTGACATGCCCCAAGCAGATGAACCCACGTTTTCAAGCACATTAAAATTCAGTTCTCACATCTTGATGATCTGAGACTGTGTACAAATGTAATCAACTAAAATATCTTTAAATATCTGTGAAACTAAAATCTCCCCGAGAAATTGCATTTTCAAGCAGTGCTACTTGTTTCACGGGTCATAGCTTGTTCCCTGTAGCTTCCATTTGCTCATGAACACAAGGAAAATGCTCAGACATTTAGTGTGAACTCAGATGTAATCAGCAGAAGCCTAGTCTATGAGCCAAACTCCACGTACACCACGTATGGGAATCAGTGCTAAGGCTTGAGGAAACGTGGTGATCCAAGAATATGAAAGTAGCATGGAGACCGGAGAGGACAGCACCCCCCGCCCCATACCTGAGTCCCGAGATCCAGGAGAGGAGGGCAGGGGCCCTGGCCACCTGGTCAGGAGGCAGAGGGATTTGTATTCCCAGGGAAAGCTGGTGCTGCGGTATGCTAGAAGAGAGATGAGCCGGCCGGCGTGGCTCAGTGGTTGAGCTTC
The DNA here is from genome assembly GCF_951640355.1 of Cnephaeus nilssonii. NCBI lineage: Eukaryota > Metazoa > Chordata > Mammalia > Chiroptera > Vespertilionidae > Cnephaeus > Cnephaeus nilssonii. The sequence continues at coordinate 4,022,199 of NC_137081.1, read as the reverse complement.
GACCTATGAACCAGGAGGTCACAGTTCTATTCCTGGTCCGGGCACATGCCTGGATTTCGAGCTCATTCCTCAATGTGGAGCGTGCAGGAGGCAGCTGATCTCTCTCATCATGGATGTTTCCCTCTCCCTTCCTCTCTGAAACCAGTAAAAATGTTAAAAAGAAGAGAGGCGAGCATTTGAGTGAAGCACCAAAGGGTTCCGGGGAATTTGCCGATAATGGAGCACAGTTCTGGGGAGCTTTGGGGAGTGGTTGAAATTTGGGAGCAGAGAGACAGGGTTCGTCAAGGGCAGAGAACCAACAAGGACAGCACATCACAAATATGCTGATTCAGTGGTGATGAGCAATTGGGACAGGACAGGCCACGAGTGGATAGTGACTAAATGTATGGCACAAGCTCTTGGACTTGTAGACTCGGGAATCTAAACTTTAAACACACCAATCATGAGCTCTTGCTCAGTGGAGAACTCCAATGAACCAGATTCAGTGTCTGTGTGTTGACTTGCAATGAGAAAGTTACCTAGATGACTTGGGTCCTCTGACCGGTGCATTCTCTTCTTAGAGTCGAATTCTCTGAGAAGCCCAGGTATAATGAGGCCACTCAGTGAGCCTGAATAGGGCATATCTTCTTCAGGCATTTAGAGCATCAAGCTAAGACAGCCTGATGCAAATGCGCACACAGTAGGGGCACTCCTGCCCTCAAGCTAGCATAGATGGCAGTGCCCTTGGCCAGGACTTCCTCTCCCATGGGCAGAGGTTGCCCTCCCACTCCTGGCCTCTGTGGCTGACTCGCCTTCGTTGAGTTTCCACGTCTGGGTAGTGCTTGTCCAATGTAGCTGGTTTCCTACTGTAGTCAGTTGAGTCAGGGGGAAGCCGAGGCCTGCTCTCCCAGAGCCATTTTAGGAGTTCCAGGCATTCTAGGGAAAGCGCGGGCCATCCTACTCTCCTTGCTTCTGAGTTCCTCTGGCATCTCATTCGGGAGCCCCCAAGAAATGACGTAGAAGTACAGAACACCAACGTTAGCCTTACAGGGTTAGTAGGTCCTTCTAACATTGTGGAGCCTACAGAAGTGTTTACACAAAGTTAATAACCCTGAGAGCCATTCTTTAATCTATGATCCAAAAAGGATTGAAGCAATAACAAAGAAAACATGAATAAATCTGAGAAAGCAAATTTGCTATTTGGGGGACGACCTGAGTTCATTCTTAACATTTATGCTAATAAATACCCTTGATGGTGATACGGCTAATGTTTCATTTTATACAACCTAAACAGAATGGGTTTATTAATTACCCCGCCCAGGAGGAGACGGGGAGTTCTGCAGAAAGTGTGAATGCATTAACCATGTTTGATGGTGCTACATGATATTTCTGTAAAATAGAGCCGAGGCCAATAAAAAAAAATCCACTGCCCTTAATCTTCTTTACATTTTCTAAGATTCAAAACTGTGTATATCATATATCAGAAAACCCCCTCCCAGGGGTATTTCATTTTAAATGTTTATTTAATAATGGAAATAAATGTCTGTTGAACTAAAAGAAAAGAAGATTAAATAAATTTTAAAAATCATTTTAAAAATGAATCACAAAACAAGTTCCATTTGTCCTCCAGAAATCAAGTATTCTAGAAAGATCACATTATTAGTCTTCAGACTTTAAACCAACACTCAATTAGTGTTTTGTCAGGCAGTACACGTCCAAATTCACTTCTGCACAAGGACTGGTCGTGTACTGTCACAATTATTCTACAAATTCTGCCCCACTGGGGGTTTTTCTATGTATTTTTCTGTTGTTTACAGAGCCCCGGGGAAGTTGAAGGTTTCCTGTTGCCTGAAATAACCTCTGAGCAAATCCCACTCCGGTTCCCACAACCCTGGCCGCTCGCCCTTCTGCACAGGTGGCACCTCTGCCTTTGTTTCCCTTTTTTAAAAATATATTTCTATTGATTTCAGAGAGGAAGGGAGAGGGAGAGAGAGAAACATCAGTGATGAGTGAGAATCATCGATCAGCTGCCTCCTGCACATCCCCTCCTGGGGATCAAGCCGCAACCTGGGTACGTGTCCTTGACCGGAACCAAACCCTGGGCCTTTCCATCTGGAGGCCAACACCCTATCCACGGAGCCAAACCAGCCAGGGCTGTTCCCTATTTGTAATGAAACGCAGCCATGGGGGCCTGGGGCAGGACCAACAAGCAGTCCAAAGAAACTTAGCTGAGAGGTAGTCTTAATGGAGTGCCCATGCTGTCCTCCATATGTGGAACAATCAACCTCAAGCATAATACCGTGTCAACAAGATAGGCCACCATCGGCTCTCACTTCTCGAGGTAGATTATCGGGGCTATTTTCCAGCATGCAGGCTGGCTGCTTTCTGCCATTTGGCATGCTGCTTCGCTGTTCCCTTTAGCCTTGGATGCGTATGTGCTTAGGAAACACGGCTAATTGTCATGTGATCCTAAGGAAACCATTGTTGTCTTCATTATAATCTTGACTATCAACATTACCATCATCATCATCATCATGTCAGAAAAATCATACCACTGGAATAGGGTCACCTAGTTCATTCCAGAATCAACTAGAAATTGTATGTGTGTTATCTATTGCTCTGAATTCTCTATAAGACTATTCTCCAGTGATATGGCTGGTCATATTTACTTCTTATTTTTATTTGAATTTTAGAGCAAATGACTTCTAAGTAGCATTTTATAGGAGGAAGAGCCTGGAATGGGAATATAGAAACTTTTGGTTCAGTCTCATGTTTATTCTAAGCTAACTCATCGAAACTTAAATATTTAGCCTCTCAAACCTAAGTTTTCTCATCAGCAACATGTGGAAATAAGATCGGATTATAATGATGCATTTTTGGGCTTAGGATTCCATGACCAGGAATATAGCTTTAGTTCAGAAATCAGGAACTTGAGGGAAAGTGGTCGACCATTATCTATGACAGTGATTCTCAACTGGGGCAACACTTGGCAATGTTTGGAGAATTTTTGGGGGGTGCTACTTGTGTCTAGAGAGGGTGGAGGCCAGGGATGCTGCTAAGCATCCTACAATGCACAGAAAAGGTCCCCACAACAAAGACTTATCCAGCCAAAATGCCAATAGTTCCAAGGTTTGGAAATCCTGCTTTATGGTGTTGGAAATTACGGGAACCTGCATGTCACATGGAATCTAGAAATGAGGAGGGTCTGTGAAGTCCTGAGCGGGGCTCCCTAATCACTTCTCAATTCTCCTGTGCCCTCAATGGAGACCCAGCCCCAGACCGTGGATCACTGGCTTAGCCCAAATTGGGGTTTTTTCCATCTTAGTGCTTCACACACACACACTGACTTGTAAATGCCGGTTGCCCCAGAGGTAGAGCTGTTCTTTCAGGCGCACTAATAAGAAGGAATCTCTGTTTCTGAAGAAGCAGCTCTGGAGAGATAGACATTCTCCCCTATAAAGGAAGCTCTACTTAGTTGTCATAGCCTAAGTGGTTGAGGATGCTTCTGGGCATAATTGGCTCTCCTACTCAGCATTCCTAACTAGAATTCCTTTAACCTGGGTCCCCGCTTTGCTTCTGTTCAAAGCTGTGTCATCTTTTTGTTTGTCGTAGCTACTCCTTACACATGTTGACTAAACTGCTGAAGCAAACACTTCCTGTTTGAAAGATGGTTAATGATGTGCTTTGAGGAGGCAACAGCAACCCTTTCAAAGCTCCTTGTTGCTATCCGGCACTTCCACAGTGTAAATCTGTGTAGACTTTGGTTCATATGGAGGTATTTACAGCCAACTGGCTGAATCCTAGGAAAGTGTCCAACAACGATTCTTAAGACTGAAATTCTATTGTTCACAAAAAACGGCTTGATGCGGCATTAAAACTCAAGTAGTTAAGAAAACTTTCCTCGCTCAAACGGAGGGGCACCTGACTCTCTCTCTCAAGTGGCAATTGAGTGCTCACCTTGACCGTGTCATGTTTTTGTTTTTTAATATATGTTTTTATTGATTTCAGAGAGGAAGGGAGAGGGAGAGAGATAGAAACATCAGTGATGAGAGAGAATCATTGATTGGCTGCCTCCTGCACGCCCCCTACTGGGGATCGAGCCAGCATCCCTAGCATGTGCCCTGACCGGGAATCAAACCGTGACCACCTTGGTTCATGGGTCGACACTCAACCACTGAGCCACACCAGTCGGGCTATGTGGTAAATTTAGTGGCTCCTAGGTGCAGATCCACTTTGGAACAGAATAAACCTTGCTGCATTAGTTTGCTGCCGGACCTGGTGAAATAAAGTTGTTGGTTTTATAATGAGGATAATAGGATATTTGTTTAAAAAGACAACTTGAAAAAAAAATAGCAAAGACAACAAGAAATGATAAATGAGCAAGTCTTTGCTACGGTAATTACTTTAGTATTGAAACAAGTGAATAACTATTGTGGCAACGCTATTTTTTGTCTTGGATTATACTATCGATTCATACAGTATGTGTATCATTTGCCTTTTTACTGGAACAAAAGAAATAGGAAAGAAGGAGAGGTTGGTCTGAGAGACGGGTTAATTTTTGAAAGAATTTTGATGTCCTTTTCTGGAAATAGAATATCTCTGAAAGATGAGACCATTTTCTTTTCGTCTACACTAATTTTACGCCAAAAGTTAGTCACTAAAAGAAATAAATGAAGTAATCATTCTCATACAGACAAATGAAATAGCATGCAAGTATCTACCACCCATTTATTGAATGTTAGTCTGTGTGGGGTTTGTTAACTCCCTGCTGAAATGTTTTGATTTTGTGGAAAGCATAGATTGTGAAAAGACCTAAATTCTAAAACTAGTTGCTCAGCTTTCAAAAGCTATATAATCTTGAAAAGTCTCCTAACCCCTCTGAGAACCTTTGAAGATTCTGTATTTTCTTTAAAATATATTTTTATTGATTTCAGAGAAGAAGGGAGAGAGAGAAAAAGATAAAAACATCAATGATGAGAGAGAATCTTTGATCAGCTGCCTCCTGCACACCCCACACTGGGGATCAAGCCCACAACCTGGGTATGTGCCCTGACCGGGCATCGAACCGTGACCTCCTGGTTCATAGGTTGACACTCAACCACTGCCCCTTGCTGACCAGGCTCTTTTCTGTCTTTTGTTGTTGTTGTTGTTGTTTTTTTACATGTTTAGGAAATGAAATGCCTTGTGAGATGTGACTTGCTATGCAGGTAGAAGGAATTGTTATTGGCACAAATTTAGGATATGGATGTTTCTTCTGCTAACACAGTTTACACATCAGCAAAGTTGTCATCATTTTCCAGGTTGAGAAATAATAAGTTGCAAGGCTGTTGAACTCCATCTTCCCCTGCCTATGTATAAAGCTTCGAATTTATGTCCCAGGCATTGCTCTTCCCCGCTGATTGACTTAAGTCCTGTCCAAGCTCCATTTTCTAAAAGCATAAGAGCTATTTGGGGCAACTATTCCTATTGTTGCAGTGGGTCTTTCCCTCAACATGTTCCTAAGTAATGGAAGAGTTCATTGTACTCAAGATGTATAAACCATTCCAGTACTTGAGTGAAATGTTCCAGTATTTGAGTGAAATGAATCTAAAGTAATTTGGCTTAGCCCTGTTAAGAGTATTTTCTTAAGTTAAAAATGTCAAGAGCTTATTCCATATGGCACATTCCATCATTCCCACATTTTGCTTATGAGTTTGACCCACTGGGAATTTCATCAGTAAACACAAACAGAGATATTCCTGCTACCAGCAAGAAGGGATTTTAAGTTGTAGCTCTTTTCCTCTTTGGGGCTAATAGAAAATAAAGAAATAAATAGTTTAGTCACTGTGTTCATGCAGATTCACTCTCCCTCCTCCCCATAGATATGAGCCTGTATTTAAATGTCTTGGAGAAGTAGATTGACCATTTTCTTGTTACCCTAATCCAGCGATTTTTAACTAGTGTGCCTCAAGAATTTTTAAAACATGTGTAGTACCTGACTATGTAATCAGGGGCACTCTTCCCTTAGATTGTCAGATAAAAAAAATGACAACAGCCATCTGGTGTTAATGAATCATAATTATACCTATTTTTTGTCAGATCAGCAAATATATATATATATTGATGTGCCGCGGAATTTTAGTAATTAGTTTATGTGAGCCATGAGGTAAAAAAGGTTGAAAATCACTGACCTAATCTATTAGTTAATAACCCTCAATATAAAAAAGAAAATGCTTTCTTTTAATGAACAAAGCTTTTTTTCCTCCTCTTACTGGGAGTTGATTTTCATGGTTGTCCTTCATTTCTTTAAAAAGAAAAAAAGACAGAAAAGAGACTCTTGTGGTTTACCTTCATAGCTTATATTTACCTTGACTCATAATATTTTTAGTAGATGGGCTACTCAGAGTTTGATAGAAAACAGCTACAAGCTATTATTAGACTTTGTATTTAATTTTGAACCTGGAAATAGCATAGTTCATTCACTGCTCTATGTGACATTTTAAACACCTGAGCAAACAGTATTATTCTTAGAAAATAAAAGCCTTTTCTCGCTGGGTTCAGCATTTAGAAACAATATTGGATTGATTTGATTCAGAAAATTGCCTCGGAAACCCTGAAATGAATATAAACCTTAGGGAAATGCTCTCGCTCTCCCTTCCGGCCTGGGCCTTGCGCTGTTTCTCACAGTGGATCTTATCGGTCACTCTCTGCGTGTGGTGGGGCTCATCCCAAAGCCACCGCTCACTTCCCTGTCAGAGCTCGGAGCTCACATGCTGCACCCCACACCTCAGGCCTGTGCCAGGCTCCGTGCCCTGGGGTAGAACCCTGTTAATAAGAAGCATGTTATTGCCCGGCTGGTGTGGCGCAGTAGTTGAGTGTCAACCTATGAACCAGGAGGTCACGGTTTGATTCCCAGTCAGGGCACATGCCCAGGTTGTGGGCTCGATCCCCAGCATGGGATGTGCAGGAGGCAGCCAATCAATGATTCCCTCTCATCATTGATATTTCTATCTCTCTTTCCCTTCCTTCCTCTCTGAAATCAATTTTTAAAAAAATTTTTAAAGAAGCATGTTATTATCATCCTACCAAGCATTGTCATCTCATATGTCAAGATCACTTGCATATTCTACTACTGTTTCTTCAAAAACACACACACACACACACACACTTAGAGACACACACACAGAGAGAGAGAGAGAGAGAGAGAGAGAGAGAGAGAGAGAGAGAGACAGAGACAGAGAGAGAGAGACAGAGAGATGGGGTTTTCAGATGAATAAAGCTCTCCTGCCTCACCCTGCAGGCAGAATGCTTACATCCCTTGGGGTGACAAAGGTGCATGTCCCTGTCTGCCCCTAGGAGGAAAGAAAAGACGAAGAGGCATCATCAATCATGCACTGTCCCTGCCACAGTGCCAAGGAAATGATCGCCCGCACCAGCTCTCAGTAGTCCTGACACCTGTCTAAAACGGCAGGTCACGCAGATCCGCTGCCTCCAGAGAAGTGCCGATGTGCGAGCATCCCCTCGTTACCTTTAGGGTCACGTGAAAATTGTCCCCCCTGCCTGTCAGGTCACCCAGCGGCTGTATTACCCTCACTTACCAGTGTCTGTCATTGGTCACTACCCTGCTGCGTTGTTTCTAGAGCATTGGGGTACAGGATGCTTTTGACACTGTCAGATACTCCGGAGGCAGAGTTCTCACTGAGGAAGGACTATGCTCAGTGTCACTTCATGCTTCATGGGAAATGCAGGTGTGTGGGCTTCCTGCCTCCCGCACGGTCCCCTTCCGCCGACTGTGGTCAGTGAGTTTTGGTCTCTGGTGACGTTCATCACAAAATCCACATCTTTCTCCCGGGAAATGGCTACCAGAGGTTAAAAACACATCCTACACGTGGAGAACCTTTTAAAATTAAGAGGTCTCAAAAAAAATAAAACTGTTCCCATAAAACTTTTACCATTCAATTGGCTAGGAATATTGTGTTCTATGAGAATTAAAAATTAAATAGAAATTTTGATGGGAAAAAATACGATTTCACATCAGAAACTTAACTACTACGTTGATGCATCTCATCTATTATTCTTAGTATGAAAGTCATAATTCCTGAAACTAGCGGGCAGTCATTCAAATGCTTCACTCATCTCAAATCCTTTTAACATTTTTAGGTTACATCTAATGTCATTTTAAAGCTGGTATAACTCTCTACCTCCTTTCATTTCCCCCCCATTTACCTGTTCCCAATATCTCCTGCTAACAGCGGTGAAAGGGGTACAGTGTCTGCATAACAGGCATTTCCACACGGGGGGGGGGGGGCAGGGGGAACCTCAGGATTGGGCTTGCCTGCAGCCTTGGTTCAGGCCATCGCTGTGCACTAATCCCCAGGGGGACCAGCAGTAGGCCCTCCGTTTGACCAGCACCTCCGTGAGCTTTAACTTTTCTTACCTGTACATCGCAGGTCTCGGGGAGATGGCCTCAATGTCTATTTCCGACAATAGTCTCTCCATTGCTCTGTGGTGATGGCACATACAGCCACAGGCCCGAACGCTCAGTCTGCGAATCCAATGAGACTGGCCCCCGAATGTGCATAGGTATGTTAGAACCCCGAAAAGCCTAGCAAATCGATAGAGTATCTCTTCCAAGCCCTTCTTGCTGTAGTCAACGTGGTTGCCTGAGCTCAACAAAAGGCCTAGCGAAGTGCTAGTTCTTTCCAGAAATTACCGAGGGCTCTGAGTGTGACGGTGACCCCCTGGAAGCGGCGGGCAGGGCCAGGACTTCAAAGGAGCAGAGGCAGCAAGGCAGCCTGACAGCAAAGCGGGGGGGGGGGGGGGGGCGGGGAGCACGAGGCAGGATGAGCGAGGAGAAGCTGGTGCTCCCCCACAGAAAGCAGGTCATGAGCGTGGATGGTGGTGGTGGCAGAGAGGGGGACAGAGACGTGGCATGGACGTGGGAGCGAGGCGTTACCAGGTTTGCTAATGGCCAGAGGTCAGTGCCAGGAGAAGGGGAGGTCAGCACCAGGAAGGCCCTGGCGTGGCTGCCCAGGGGCAGGAGAGTTCTGGCCTCTGAGATGAACATGGAGCCGGATGAGGAAGAGCAGGTTTGGGAGCAAACCATTGAGTCGGCTTGTCGCCTGTTCTGTGTGAGGACAGCAACATGGAAATGGGCATGTGGTCGCTGGAGGTGTGGAGACCAGGGCAGGTGGAGATCCTGGAGTGTGGCCCTCCAGCTGTGGCTGGGTTGAGGGGTGTCAGGGAACACAGCAGAGGGGAAAGCAACGCCGACCGAGAGGAAATCCCTGGGACATGTGATCACGAGGATCCTGGGAGCCCATGGCAGTGGTGGGAGCAGTAGCTTCTCTCCTTCGTTTCCTTCCTTCGCGCGTCAGGTTTCCTCCGACTCTAACGCCAATGCGTGCCCCTTCGCCTTTCAGAGTTGTGTTTTAGAACGGCCCTCCTGTGGCAAACCTGCTTTTGTCTAAAGCTCCCTGTCCCCCAGCCACCTCCGGGTCCCTAAAGGTGCACGTCCCTCTCCCTCCCCCCAGGAGGACCCGTCACCATCCAGAGAAAGCCTGCCTGGTCATTCCTCTAATGCCCGCCTGCTCCCCGCACGTCCTCTCTGCTAACACCGTGGTTTTCTCCGGTGTTGAATGAGAACAGAATCCTATTCGTGTATTTTTTTTTTTTGCCCTTTATTTTGTCTTCTTTTGGTATCATGTAACCTGCACCAGGACGGGGCATGTGTCTGGCTCCCACGGTAAATACAGTCCCTGGGAAAATGCCTGGCATATAGGACACACTCAGGGATTATTTGTTGAATAATAGGACAGGTATCTCTCCAGAAACCAAGCTACATGGATTTTAAAGGAAACTCCATATCAAATTAATGTCACTTTTGTTTTCTTCCAGAGAAAATTGGGCCATAATGATATTTTTATTATTTTACACACATTTTAGTGCAAAGCCACAGAAACAGAAGGTGCTAAGATATACTAGTACATATACATACACACACACACATATATATATGTGTGTATATATATATATATATATATATATATATATATATACACACACACACATACATACATACATACATACAGGAGGGTGGAGCAAAAGTAGGTTTACAGTTGTTCATATAAAAAATAATACAATAATTAATAAATAATAATACAAGAATAAACTCTGTTCCACATACAACTCTAAACCTACTTTTGCCTCACCCTGTACCATCTGTACACGCATGTAAGTTTTTGGCCCTAAAAATGGAGGGTTTCCTATTTTATCTCTCCAGGGCATTTAAAAGGCATTTGAAGGAAAGCTCCATATGGAAAATGTAATTGTACACATCGCCTTGGAAGTAATGGCAGAGTGTTTACCGAAAGGGGAAGGAAGGGACCTTCGTATGCAAATGGGTGGCATTTGGAAATGTCACACGGCTACATCCACACAGACAGAGCCGCTTTCTGAATGCCAGGGAAGGGAGACTCCGTAGCATTAGCCAGTTTCTATATCAAAGGAAACTGAGAGCTCAACAGTGAGTCCAGTCACTACCTCTTCCTCCAGGTCAAAGGCCGCCCGGCCGCAGTGCAAACCAAAGGAGCCACGCGGTCCTTTAATGTGGCGGCATCAAACATGAAGCAGAAAAGGGGTTCACGGATCCAAAATGAAAAGTGACAACTTTTTTATCAAGTATTTGCTTCCCTCTAAATATTGACAGGGAGCCCGGCCAACGTGGCTCAGGAGGTCACAGTTTGATTCCTGGTCAGGCACATGCCCAGGTTGTGGGCTCGATCCCCAGTTTGGGGCCTGCAGGAGGCAGCCATATGATGTTTCTCTCTCATCACTGATGTTTCTCTCTCTCCCTTTCCCTTCTTTTCTCTGAAATCAATTTTAAACAATAAATAAGTATTGACCTGGAAGCCAAGGGCCTCAGGATGTGTTCTGTGCTTAGCCTCTCTGTCAGGATTGTTTTGAGGTGAGATGGTAAAGCGTGGACTAAAAGAGCAAAGATTTTTAATGTTTACCTCTTTCTTCTGTCCTGTTGGTTCCACTGCCTTGGTGCAGGGTAGACACCTGGGAGAAGGCGTCAGGGAAAGCACAGCATGTAAACCACCAGAGGGGGTAAAGAACGCCTCTTGATTAAACCTGTATTCTTCCTGGACGCAGGGTACCGCTCTGTAAACCATTATCCTCAGCCCATTCCCGGGGACCAGGTGCCCAGGAAGTATTTTTAGCGTAGGCCATTTGCTCCTTTCTGCATTGAGACTATGGAATGCACCACAGGAAATTATCTATATATAAAAGGCCAATGTGCAAAGTGTCCCCTCAGGCGTTCGACTGGGAGACCAGGAGATCACTTGCTATGATGGGCTCTGGCCACCAGGGGGCGGCGGGGAATGAAGGAAGGCCCTGGCTGGCAGCTGGAAGGCCCCGATAGGCCCTGATCGCCGGCCAGGCCTAGGGGACCCTACCCATGCACGAGTTTAATGCACCGGGCCTCTAGTTTTTAAATAAGGTGTTTTATGCAATGTGTGCCGGTCATCCCACAGAGTCCCTGTGGGAGCTGCATGTCTGTAGCAGGGGCAGCTCTGCAATCGTCAGGTAGCGCCCGCACCATAGTTTCGTCTTGGGTGTTAAGAAACGTAGCGAAGCCTGCCTCACCCTTGCACAGCATGTTTATAAGGGGCTGGGGCTAAAGAATATGCTTCTAGAATGACAACTGAAAGGAAACACTAGCATTTTAGGATAAAAGAAATTTTAATATGCTTAAGGTATCAGTGGGGAAGAAAATTGGAAAATCCAATACTCAAAGGAAACCAAGAAATCAGAATGGTATTCAGATGGGTAATGTAATTGCTGCCTTTAAAAAAAAAAAAAAGTTTTTAATCCTCACCCAAGGATTTGAGAGAGAGAGAAAATGAGACAGAGAAACATTGATGACATTGATGTGAGAGAAAACCATCGATTAGTTGCCTCTGATCAGTTTTCCCACACACACACCGTGACTGAGGTTCCAATCCACTACTAGGTATGTGCCCAGACCAGGAATCGAATCCACAACCTTTTTGGTGCATGAACAATGCTCAACCGACTAAGTCACTCGCCGGGCTGTCAATGCTGCCTTTTATTGAATACTAGAGGCCCGATGCATGAAATTCGTGCAAGAGTAGGCCTTCCTTCCCCCAGCTGCCAGCACCGGCTTCCCTCTGGCACCCGGGACCTGGGCTTCCCTCACAGCCCAGCTTCGTCCAGAAGGTCTTCCAGAAGGACGTCTGGTCTAATAAGCACATTACACTTTCATTATTATAGATGGCTGAATGCTTAGCAGTTTATTAGTGTTTCTCTTCTAAGTGACCCTCAATGAGAGAATTGTCACTGTTGTAAAGGGAAAGAAATTTGGGCTCAGAAAGTTGAATCCATTTCCCCCAGGTTACCTACTATTAAGAAGCTAAGGATATTCGTAAACAGATACCTTTTTACCACAAAGCTGGTTGATCTCTTTTCCCTACACCAGCCTGCCTCCTGATATAAAGCGTAATATCAGAAAAGGTACCCAGATGCAGGCTGGCTACATTTGAAAGTATACAGTGAGTCTCCGGTGGCAGATGTTACAGGAACCAAAGCAAATCCCTAATGAGGATTAAAAATATCATATTAAAAACACACACGTTCAGAACACTAAAAAAAAAAAAAGGAAAAATAAGTGGAAAATTTTTGTTGACTTTTTGCTAAAATGTGCTGACATGTGGAGATATTTATGTTTTTCTGAACATCTGCTGGGTATTAGGATGTTGTTATTCACAGTCTTCTATTAATGATAAAGGAAAGCGGAGCAATTATGCAATTCTGCCGCAGTGAATACATATCCCACGTGGTTGTTTCTCCACTGCATTACAGAACCTCATCATCCATCAAACAGAACGTTATTTGTAAAAAAGAAACACGGGGGTTCTCTTATTGTAACCCCCATGTTTCCATTGGAATAGACCCTACGGAGTCAGCAACTCTTGCATCTAAGAGATAAGAATACATTTCAAGTTATGAGATTTGCTGTTATTAATACATGTCTCCAATTATACCTCGAATAGTGCCTTGGGTTTGAGAAATGACCTAACCCTGGGATACGTTTGCTGTGCAGAGAGAGGGTTCCATTTCTGCTATAAGCCTTCACGGGAGAGAGCTTTTGGTTAGAGATGGAGACACCATGGTGTTTGTCCCTTTTGTAGATTTTCAGAATGAAGTGCCCCTTTCCTGACCCTACAATCCCTCTGCTTCGTCTCAGTCGAGGGCTCCTTCAGCTCCCAGGGCTCCTTCAGCTCCCAGGGCTCCTGCAGGAATCTGCCGCTGACTATAACAGAGTCCCTCCCTTAAAGTGCCAGTGAGGACACAAACTCAAAGGCTGGCTAAGGAGGCGTCAGGGGCCCTCCTGGCGAGGCCGCCTCCCAGGAGTGCCAGGTAGAGAGAGCGTTACTGCAGGAGGGTGCAATGCCTTGATGGTGTGCACCACGCTCCTACTGCCCTCTACCCCCCTCTCCTCCCCGCACTGTGTCCCAGAGGCTGGCAGTTTCCTGCAGGCCACGCTCTGCCTCTCGTCTCAGCTTCTGTATGTACTTTCCAACGTGGAACTCTCTTATTCATCTTTCGTTTGTCTAATGGTGGTTCATTCTTCATGTTTCAGCATAGATGGCCTCCATCTGGGAATGACAAAGACTTTTTTTTAAATTCTTTATTTTATTTATTTGTTTTTTAATCTTTATTGTTGAAAGTATTACATAGTTCCTCCTTCCTCCCCTCCCCATTAACCTCCTCCAGCCCCAGGCCCTCCCCTCCCCACTGTCTGTGTCCACAGGTTATGCATATATGCATACAAGTCCTTTGGTTGATCTCTTCCCACCCACCCTCCCCTGCCTTCCCTCTGAGGTTCAATAGTCTGTTCATGCTTCCATGTTTCTGGGTCTATTTTTGTTCATCAGTTTATTTTGTTCATTAGATTCTACATATGAGTGAGATCATGTGATACTTGTCTTTCTCTGACTGGCTTATTTCGCTTAGCATGATACTCTCCAGGTCCCTCCATGCTGTTGCCAATGGTAAGAGTTCTTTTTTTTTTATTGCCACGTAGTATTCCACTGTGTAAATGGACTTACCACAGCTTTTTTATCCACTTGTCTGCTGGTGGGCTCTGAGAAACTCGAAACACTCGTCAGAAAGAATATATGCACCGCTGTGCTTATAGCAGAGCGATTTACAATAGCTAAGATTTGGAAGATTTTGACTCCCGTTTATTTGAGCCTTTACTAAGTAGCAGGCACTGTGCTGCTAAATAAATGTTTCCTTGCATTTAAAATCTAGTTGACTCATTACACATATTCGTTTAAAATAGGCTTAATTTATTGAGTGCTTACTGGGTGCCAGACATTGTTATCAATGTTTTACAGACGTGTATAAAGGTTAATAACTTGGCTGTGGTCACAGAGTTGGGGCATGGGGGCGGGGGGGGGACGCGGGGGGCGGTAATGTGTGCAGAATTGAACCCAGACAGTCAGGCTCCCAAGCCTGAGGTCTTATTGCCCCACAAGTGTTAACAGGTACATCCATTATTTCAACCGTTTTAAAAGTGAGGAAACGGAAGCCTTCGCTTCCCAGCCTCGCCCTGGAGTTAGGGGTGAATTCTGTGTGCTCTCTGGCCCCCATCTCTACCCACTCATCACGTAGCATTGTATTTGCCTGTTTGTTTTTCTAAGTTCCTTCTTTTTCAACGAGGAAACGGAAGCCTTGGGGAGTGCAGTAACTTGCCAAGAGGCCATTAACAGTCTGCGATGGCCACGCTAGGCCTGGAGCTGGGCTCTGTCCTGCCAGCGGCTGTGTGTTTCCCTCTGGTGAACAATGGCTGCTGAGAGTGAGCCAGGCGCTTCTCCACAGACCACACTCCCAGGAAAACAGAGAACACAGACCACATTTCTTTCCAGGTGTATTGCTTCATTCCTTTTTTTTAAAGATTTTTAATTGCTTTTTATAGAGAGAGGAAGGGAGAGGGAAAGAGAGAAAAATCCATGTGAGAGCAAGACATCAATTGGCTGCCTCTTGGCGCCTACCTTTCCCTGCATGGGGTGACGCCCCACCAGCGGAGCCACACCCACCAGCTGAGCCTATTGCTTCCTTCTTCTTTGGTTCCTTTAGATTGAGCATTTAAAAACATGACTGTGATGATAAGAGATGACAATAACTAACAGTAACTGTCACATTAAGTGCCAATTATTTGCTAGCTATTGATCAGAAGATTCATTCTTATTTCTGTCTCACTCTAACCCTGTGATGCAAATACTCTTACCACCCCCACTTTTCAGATGAGGAAACTGGCCCACAGAGGGATACATGTGACTGGCTTTAAATCCCACAGCTGGTAGATGGAGGATTCTGAACTCAGTCTAACACAACTCCTTGTCCATAGGAGAAATGGAGTTATTTCCAGTGTTAGCAAAAAGTCACTGTTGATTATGAAAACTACGTGACCCCTACAACATATTGATTATGAGAATGACAGCAAACATGCCTTATGTTCCATCCCCTTCAGAGAACACTGAGAGAATAAGAGAGAAGTGATTCTAGAAGTGATTCTAAAGCTCACATTTTGCTCCGCATTTCTTTGGAATGGCCCAGGCGGAGACGATGATGAAGGGCTGTGGGTCCTCTTGGTTTAGCAGGAAGACAGATGGGTCTGGAGACTCTGCAAAGCTGTTCCTCTGCGGGGCATGCTTTATCTTCTCTGGGTAAACTCAACCTCTTTAATTCGTGTGGGAGATTCATTGTCCCGAGTCTCAAAGATCCCGACCTGATAGGAGTCCAAGCCTGCGGGGCTTTGCAAGGACAGTTCCGTCACCTCTGGCCACAGCCAGGACTTGCGAGGGGGTGCTTCCAGGACCCAGGGCCGTAAGACAATAGAAATCCGAAAGAAATGTTGACCTTCAAGAGCCATCAGTCCATCCCTGGCACTGCCAGCCGTGAGGGAGAAGATTGTGCAGCTCCCAGAGAATGGAAATGCACTCAGTCAGGTTGGGAACCACAGTATGAGGACAAGATGATGATGGTGACGATGGTTAGTGTTTTAATAAGCTGGGGGAGTGAGATTTACATTTCCACTAGAAGAAGGTGTTAATAAGTGATAAAACATTCTAAATGTACCCAACCTAAACTGATCAAGTAAGACTCATATCTTAACTTTAAAAACCTGAGCATTCCTTTTTTAGGACGTCCCACAACCCCCCAAAAAAAGGAAGACTCACACGCTGATGTTTATTTTTTAATTTTTCTGATAAAAATAAAACGTATTCATTATAGAAAATGACTTCTCCCAGAGATAATCATTGTCATTAAACTCAGTATTTTGGTGAATCCCCTTTTCTTTTTTTCACACATTATATATTTTTGTAGCCTACTCATTTTTCTGTGTGTCATCAAAATTCTTCATAATCTTTTTCTAGTTAAATAATAGTTTATCACTTAGTTGCACTGCAATTCACTTAACTATATTATAGTATTGCTGAACATTGGATTAAATTCTCATTTTTCATTTTTATATAGTATGTTGCCATTGCCTTACGAATCTTGGTCTGCTTTTGAAGCTCTTTGTATATAATACCATATTAGTTTTTGAGAGTTTGTGCCATTTTCTCTCCCATGGACTATATCTTAGATTCTTGTCCCTGCGCCACCAACCCCTGGCCAACTAACATGAAATGCGGCCTTCCGGTGGCTCTACAGTACTTTCCAGAATGACTGCGTGGCTTACTTACAGGCACAATGCTGACCGATTTAACGGTCCTGCTGCGTGAGGTTGCCTTTCAGCCATGCTGATCCGAAACTTTTAAAAAATGCCCTGTGCCTGGTCCAATCTAAGTAAACAAACCCAAACAGGACACACAGCAAAAAGACTGGGAGGAACCACATCACATGTTGAACGTGGTTTTCTTTAGGTTGTAAATGATGAAGGCTTTCTATCCTTCCCTTACTTCGTGTATTTTCTACTGTTCTTAAGTCAGTGTGAATTGCTTTTATAATGAAAAATATCCAATACGCTTTATTTTTAAGAAAAAAAAATAGACAACGAAGCAATTTAGCCCCCTCCAAAACCTCGCAGTCTTCGCATTGAGTGATACGCCGTTTCCTGTTAGTAAGTGAAACACCTCAGGTCATGACTGTGCCTGCACACAGAGGAGGAAGAGGCAATCACGGGCTCTCTCCCGGCAAAAAGGCATTTCTGTCTCAATTATGTATATCTTTCAGACAAAATTGTTTTCTGGCCTGGAATTATCCAGATGGCTGCCTCTTTCATTCCCCTCCTATCACTATATGTACAACGCTAAGACAATCCTTTACCATTGAAAAATTGTGAAGAAAACACCAGATTAAAGGTGCAGGTGTATGAGAGTTCTCTGTACTCTGTAACTTTTCTATAACCTGAACTTTTTAAAGTCAAAGGTGTGGTGTTTTTAAATGAGGACACACGGCTTCCAGAACCAGCTTTCTGCCTGTAAGCCACTGTGTGACAACAGGTAATAATTGAATATGTCTGGTCTTCACCTCTTAATAGATCAAAGAACACCACACACACACACACACACACACACACACACACACACACACATCCTAAACTTACCTAATGTTTAGGAGTTTTGTAGTCTCAAATAAAATAGTAGCTACAAAAAATTTGGAAAGGTAAACATAAAATAAAGTAAAATAAGAATATGATTTAATCATATTTTGGCCGAAATAGAACCTCTGTTATGTAATGGAAATTGAAAAGAGCGAAAGCACAAACTTCTTATCTATAATAACTCTTATTTTCTTGTGATAATTTTTTTCAAAAGGAAAGGAAATGCTTTGCTTAAAAGCATTCCTCACTGATGTTTCTTCATAGTTTAATTTTTCCCTTTCATTTCATGTTTCTTATCTTTCCTTAAAATTATGCAGGCCATTATAAATGCCTTTCCTCCTCATTTAGACATCATGTAGCTGAAGGTTTCAATTTGGTAATCATAAACTTGCTTAATCTTCTTAATAGACACTTTACCCCCTAATAATTTTCCTACCAAACCATGAATTCTTTCCAGTTAGCATCAGCCCATCATAGACATGCCCAAACATAAGCATGGAAGTTTTGTTAGGCTATGAGAAATCCTAAGAAGGGATCTCTGTCATGTGTATACATTGGACCTTAATTGTTTTCTCCTCGTCTTTCCCATTATGCAAAAGGGCACTGCCCAGCTGGTCAAGCCAAAACCCTAGGTATCCTTGGTTTGCTCCTCCTGTGTGCAATACATAACCAAGGCATGCTCAGCCCGCCTCCAGACGTATCTATTTCTGCCTCCGTTGCTGTTACTACCCAAACCCAAGACTCAGATGTTGTCTTTCATGCGTCCTACCGTAGTGATGTCCTCTTTGTTCTCCCTGCTTCTTCTGTTTCCCTCAAGGATCCGTTTTCCATGCCATGCAGGTCTGCTGGGGAGACGACCCGATTGGTCTCCCGTTGCACTTGAACTTAAACTGATACTCCTCAGCCTGGCTAGTACGTTCCACAAAGGAAGGGTTTTGCTCCATCGGAGATCCTTCTCCAATTCATTTTGTCCCTCTCTCTGCTGCCCCTGGCGCCCGGCTCCTGGGACCTCTCTTTCCTGCGTAGAGTCTGTTTCCACGTGTGCCGTCCACACAGCCGGGGCTCCTTGGCCCTCTTCGCCTCGCCAGCTCTTTCTCACCCTCCCCTCCCCAGTCCCCTGCCTCTGTCTCTAAAATCAGTGTCCCACCCTACTCTCCCATATCGGAATACCCCTTTCCCCCCTGTAACATTACTAATGTAGATGTTAGGTTTCTGTTTGTTTTTATACTTTCCCTGTCTCCCTCTCTCATACAGATGACCTCAGGAGAGAAACTTTGATTTACCACTCTATACCCTATATCTCTAATATTTGGCACATAAGAGGAGATGAGTTATTATTTTTTAAGTGAATGAATAAATTGATGAATTAATTAGGTAGAGGTTGGGCCGAAGTCCAGTAAATTTTGAAGCCTCATAAAAGAAAATATATTTCTTACCTTCTCTAGATCCAAAAGTCTACATAGTTACACACCAAAAGGTGAAAGTTGTGGGTTGGTAATGACAGCATTCACTACAGGGAAAGTGAGGAGCTTTGTTTGAATTATCTGTGTCATACTCCACTCCCATCTCTGGACTTAGCCATTTTGTGCTTTTTCTATTTATTCAGAATAAATGGTTTTCTCTAAGTCCCAATTCTAAATGTCAGCTGTTTTATTTCTAATAGATAAAATAGGTGTTTGACTCTCTCCAAATTCAAATTTGTGCATGTTTTATAACCCCTATTGATTTCTTGAGTGGCTAACTATGTACTTAAAAAGTGTAAATTATACACTGGGAGTGTGTTTGACCTGTTAAAAGGTAAACTAACACCATGACACCACAAAGTACCATTTAGTTAATAACTGATGTCAAGCCCTAAGTGCTGTTCAAGTGGAAAGAAAGTGTTAAGACACACCTCATCCATAATGTTTCTAGAGCAGCTTTTTGCACTTGGAGTTATCACTGACTAGAAATTAAGGAAATGCCAGAAGCAAATCAATTGTTCAAAACTGGGAAGAAAAAAAAGACTGACTGTAGAGCTATTTAGAATACCTGGGGGGAATGAGTTGCCCTACATTAAAAAGATTTGCTCTTAACTGAAGGGTAATACTTCAAATACAAGGACATTAAATGTTCACATTTTCTTAATGGAGTACTCTAAACTTCCATCCTTTTTTAAAAAAACAAAACTATTTTTAAAATATTTTTTATTAATTTTTAGAGAGAGAGGAAGGGAGTGGAATTAAGAGAAAGAAACATCAATGAGAGAGAAACATCATCAATCAGCTGCCTCCTGCACGCCCCCTACTGGGGATGGACCCAGAAACCCGGGCATGTGCCCTGACCGGAATCGAACCAGTGACCTCTTGGCTCACGGGTTGATGTTTAACTACTGAGCCACACTGGACGGGCTAAACTTCCATCCTTCTTAAACCAAAGAGGCTAAATACCTCCTAGCATTTTCTTAATGAGTCGGAATTCCATAAGAACATCAGCTTCAGGCATTCTGAAAATGCAGGTAGAGATAACGTGGGAGATCACACCCCAGATGCTACTTGGAATTTTGTGTTGAAAGGTCATTGATGTCATTTTTCTTCTTGGTCATTTGCTTCTTTCTAATAAAGAAAAAATGCAGCATTATTTGTTGTATGACAAAATGACCAATGTAAGATAACTGCCTTTTTTAATCAGATGAATTCATATATAAAAAAACGAATGTAGAACCTTCTATACGGTTTTTCTATCTTCTCAAAAATTCCTTACTGTGGCTATTAGCATTTGTCGACACATCCGCACCTGCCACATATACTATTTGTCTTGCAAATGCGTGACCCACAGATACTTCAGCATAAGCTAACACGAGGTGATAATATAATTTTTCACCCAAAGTAACTTTAAAGTGAAAGGAAGCACTATTCATAATTATACTGGGAAAGTAAACATAAACCAAGGCTGTCCAGCTCACATCCTAGCTTAAACCAACCTTTCAGCTCATTTCCATTGATTTCATATGGACTACTACAAAGTGTATTTCATCAAAGTAAGAGTTTCATTGCTAAATAGTAACTATATTAGTTGGCTAGGGTTGCTATGACAAATTACCACAAACTGGGCAACTTAACAGAAATTTATTATCTTACAGTTTGGGGGCTAAAAACATCTAAAATTCAGCTATTGGCAGGGCCATGCCCCCTCCAAAAGCTTAAAGAGAAATCCTACCTTGCATCTCGCAGCTCCTGGTGGCTCCTGTATTTCTTGACTCATAGCAGCTTAGTTCCAATCTCTGCTTCCATCTTGACCTTCTCCGTGTGTGTCTTCATATGACCTTCTTATGAGAACACCAGTGAGTGGATTTAGGGCCCACTCTAATCAAGTATGGCATCATCTGAGCTAATTACTTATTTTTAAATAAAACTACATTCTGAGATTTCAGGTAGACATGAGTTTTGGAGGAACACTATTCATACCCAGTACCATAACCAATAAAATATTTGGTTATTATTTTATCAAATAATCACTTAGACATAAGGTTTTATGGACAGTTAAAAATAGTATAATACTTGGTATGAAAAAGATGTTTATTGGTATTATCATGTCTCTGTAATAACAGGTTAAATGGAGAGACCATATGGATTCTATGATGAATTATCACATCATTAAAAGTTTTATTTAAAGTAACACCACCATCAATAATAGTCTCATTCTGCTTAAACACAAAGATACTTGATTCACAGACATGTGCCAAGATATAATTGAAAATTATCATCAAAACAGTATAATTTTTTCACACCATTGAACTGTTCGGGAGCTATGCTGCATTCAGAAATGATTTCTTAGTAAAAACTACAAAGTTCTGTCTTAAAGTCGACTCTCTGACGTTTCACTAATTTTATCTAGAATGCTAATTTGAAATGTCAACCCAACCTTCTGAAGTACTCATAGCCAATTAACTAGATTTGTGTGTTTTTAATTATTTTGTCTTATGATTGAATATTTGAAGAGATCATATTCCTTCTAACCCTTTTGACAGAAGTCATTTACATTCATGCGGTCAGGTACCAACCTATGGCAGTACTCCAACTTTTAAGTGAATCCAAACCGACACTATATTTTCTCTAACTGCCTCTGTGGGCCATGACATCATACGGGAGAAATGTGCAAACCCACAGCCCATCAGGGGCCTACACTTGCACTGTCGGTTCATTTGTAGGTATCTCTCTGGTCTTTATGATTAGCCACACGTTTTCGCCCTCCATCCTTTCTCTTTCACTGAAAAAGACTGAAGTGCAAATATGACTTTTACTTGCACATCTAGTCCTGTCATACTGAACACAGACATTCTGTTGAGTAGACTGGAGTTCTCTGCCATATTGTACCTCACTTTGCCACTTAAGGTGGGGATTGTCTGTGCCTTTCTGGGTACATCACTGAAGTTCAGTTGACTCTGATGCAAACAACTAACAGGCATTAATTTTCTGAAAGTCACCATACCAAGGAATGGGTGACTGCAAAATACAGTGCCTATGTCTAGAACAGTGGTCAGCAAACTGCGGCTCGTGAGCCACATGTGGCTCTTTGGCCCCTTGAGTGTGGCTCTTCCACAAAATACCATGGCCTGGGCGAGTCTATTTTGAAGAAGTGGCGTTAGAAGAAGTTTAAGTTTAAGAAATGTGGCTCTCAAAAGAAATTTCAATCGTTGTACTGTTGATATTTGGCTCTGTTGACTAATGAGTTTGCTGACCACTGGTCTAGAATATTCCTTCATGCTGCCTATTACACATCCAGTTTGTGTTTGTTCCTGTTCTACACCGTATCGAGGTCGCAGTGGACAACACATAGTCTCGGCCCTAAGAGAAAGGAGAGTCTAGTGCTAAGCTGTCTGGTGTGTCCTGAATAGGTAACAAGTGTGTAAGCTCATTGGTCCACCTCGGCCTTCAGATGGTTTGGGCAGCTAGAGCCTCCAGGCTGGTTGTCTTGTTCTTTTATCTAAAACCAAATAGGATCATTTGCTATGTGTGTGGTGTGTGGAAAATCTGGAGATGGTCTAATGCAGTGTTTCCCAGAAGGGGGTCTGGTAGAAAAGCCCCACAAAATGTTCCTAAAAAGAACAGGGAGTTTCCCTGGACGAGTGGGTTTAGGGACACTCCATGATGGGTGTTCTTTCTAGGCATCTCACAATGCAGGTTGGCCTTTTAAGAAGTCAGAAAACCTGCTGAAGCCGGTTTGGCTCAATGGATGGAGCGTCGGCCTGCGGACTGAAAGGTCCCAGGTTCGATTCCAGTCAAGGGCATGTACCTTGGTTGCGGGCACATCCCCAGTGGGGGGTGTGCAGGAGGCAGCTGATCGATGTTTCTCTCTCATCGATGTTTCTAACTCTCTATCCCTCTCCCTTCTTCTCTGTAAAAAATCAATAAAATATATTTAAAAAAAAAAAAAGAAGTCAGAAAACCAGCAGTAAAGAAACCCATATAACTTGGTCTTTGCCAAACTTACTTGACTATAGAACCCCTTTGTCCGTGCAGCTTGCCCCAGAAGTAGCCATGCATCCCCTTGGGAAACTCTGGTCTGGAGGGATGGCCATTGTCCGTAAAGCCTGCAATCTAGAAGCACAGGTGGCTGCTTGTGCTGCCCCCTGACACTGAAGACTCATCCCTGCCTGCTGCCCTTTCTCTTGGGCTGTCAACGCCTGCTCTTCGTTGCAACATCATCTCTCCCAGTTGGTGCACCACTGCAATGGCGGTTTTGCTTCCATTTATTTCCCTGTCTGGGTCTTCTTTCCTGCCCCCATCATTTCTCTTATGACTTTATCTTTCCCGCAGAAGAGTTGAACTTGTAAGGATATCACAAGTGGACCCACACTCCTTCACTCCCATGTGGAAATTGAAACAGTCACATGCATTGGTTCAATCTGCATCCTTTCTCAGCTATGTTCTTTGTTCCTCTACCCAAGAGAATGCTTCATTTGCTTTCACACAGCGAGTTCCTGTCAGTTTTCTAACAGAGCCATTACAGGAGGCTGGAGATTTGCAAAAGGTGGTCTCCAGATACCTGAGATTTGACAACATTAGGAAGTCTCGGGGATGTTAGCGTTTGTGACAGACACACACGCCTGTTCTTAAGTGTTGTGTTCTCCTGGGTTTAGAAGAGGCAAAGACGTTCTAAAATAAAGTGAATTGTTAGGCTGACAACCAAACTCAAGGAAGGCTTGATGGCTGAGGACCCCGGAGGACTTCTCCTCACAGCCAGGGTGGGCCTGGGCAGGGTGGCACTGGGCACACCATGGCTCACACACACTCTGGACAGGAAACGGGGCTGAGACGCGGATTTACGGAGAAGGAGCTGAGATAGACCTGGGATGTGGGAGATGGGCCAGCTCTGGGGCAGTTACCAGGGGAGGAAGCGGGATCCACGGAGCAGGAAAACCTCGCATTAGACAGCCAGCCAGAGACAGAGGTGAGCAGACCTGACTGGGTGGGCTCAGGAGTAGTGCGACCCAAACGAGCAGCATCACCTGGGGTACTTTTAAAAAGCTGACTTCAGGCCCTTCCTCGGTCGGTGACTCTGATTCGGTGGATCAGGACCAAACCCTGGGATCTAGTTTTGACACGCGCTGAAGGTGAGTCTGCACCACAGCCAGGAGCCCTGCCCTTAAAGGAAGAATTTCGGATCCTAAGCCACTTCCGTTCCTCCTTAAATCTGCCATTCGTAAGAGATCAGCATAGAATTATGTTTACACAAAACTCACACACGTGTATGCACACACTTCTGTGACTGTATCAAAGCATCAAGAGTGTCTTCTACTCTGTAACATGCAAAATCTACGTTTCTGTATCTAGCAATTGGCCCAGGCATTTCGCATTGCATGAACTTAAATGTGCCACTTAAATGTTATGTAGCACCTCTGGCTCCTGGAAGTGCTTTTACCACAAATGTTATGGAGCTTATGTACTTCTCTTTATTTTGTCCGGAAGAGAAGTCCAGTTGTAAAGCCGTTGCCATGGCGACTGTACACTGCTCCTAGGGTCTCTTCTCAAGCAAGTTGAGACTGCTCTTGAAAGGGTGTGAAGAGTAAAAGCTGTCACTTCGTTCCTTAGTTTAAAAACTCTGAAAGCTCTTCAGTTCTTTGTGGAGGGCTCTCGTAGGAAACCAAGGTGATCGCCAGCTTTAGTCATTGCAATATCGTAAGTGTATCTGTATGTCGAGTTTGGGTGTTTATCACCTGTTATTTTCAGCATGCGAAGAAATGCATGGTTATATTCAGAAGCAGACAACAAGGAAAAGTTTTATTCAGTCCTCATCTTCGTTTCTAGGTTGAAATTCATTTGCGAGTGTTGTGTTTTATTTGTTTTATTTTTAATAAAAGCTACTCTCCTGTTGTCCTAAAAGAGTTTCACCAACATTTCTCCCTTCTGGGCAATCCTGTAGACACAGTGTGAATGGCCAAATCAGAATCTAGGAATTCAGAACTGGCTGTGCCTGGTGCAGTGTGGATCCCCGAACGCTGTGCTGGGCAGTGACCTCAGGGGACAGAGGACAACACAGCCTCCTCGAGAAGGTGTACCTCAACTGTCTGCTCCTTTCTGCCTCCGCCTCTGCCTCCCGTGCACAGGACAATTGCTGGACCCACCGAGCCCAGAGGCAAAGGGCCGGGACCTGCACCCTCTCACTTGGGCTGTCGTTTTCAGCATTGGCACCAAAGGAGCTCGCTAAGACAGGGTGCCCCGATCAGCCACTCAGCACACACGTTTGGCCAGAAATGCATACATTTGGTTCCAGAGAAAAGAAAGCAGGAGAGGGGACTCTCCTTGAATATGCTCGGCATACAGTGCTTCCATCGTTTCTCCTTTCTGTGAGGCTGATAGTAAACTCCGGCTGCTGAGAGCAGCTTGCAGGGGAGCCGGGTGGCCGCAGCCAGAGCGCAGGAGGGAGGGAAGGAGGAAGGGCTGGAGCAGATTGCTCCCAGAAGCTTCGGCAGCACTGGCCCTGGACGGCGGCGACTAATGACCCAGAGAGCCCTTGCTCTTCGCGAGGCCTGATGTTTACCAAGCGTGGTCGGAGACACCTGAAGTTCCAGAAAACACTATCGTTTTACAAAGTCTTCGAGCTAAACCCTCTAAACCTATAGGAGTCACCACTTGCTGAGAGTAATGGGCTCTTGACGGGATGGGGACGCTGGAAAGGACCAGAAGAGGCCGGCCGAGCACAGTGTCTGCGGCCCGCTCCCCCCCCTTTCCAGGCTCTGCCAGCTGAAGCCGCGGCGCTGCAGAGTCAGAGGCTGGAGCAGACAACTACAGGCCTTCTTCTTTAGCTCTTAGAAACAAACAAACAAACAAACAAACAAAAAGAATACCGCCCCCCCCCCAGTCTAGAATTCTAACTAATTCTGTATGAGGCTTGTTATGCCAAATTCTTGAATCATAATAATTGTATGTAGACGTCGTCAGTTAAAATGTTACATGTAAGTGTCTCTCCCAAGATTCCACAGATTTCTCAGCTTCTTTCTATGTAAATATCTCGCCAGTGGAAACGGAGATAATAAAAGCCCAAGCAAATAATCACCCGCCAGTGTTGCATTTCAATCACTCCAGCCCCCAAATGACTATGTCTATTTCAGACGCTGGTCCTTTTTTTTTTTTTTTTTTTTAATTCCAGCTGTTCTTGAATAATGTTATTAAGCCCTTGCTTGAGAATGTAGTAACATGAAAATTCGTTTTCTTCCACTTTAATTTTGTGTCCAATTACAATATTTATATATGCAAGTAGTGATATGGATAATCACATTTCACGTTTTCTATCACTACCCGATCGATGATGGCATAGGAAAGAATTTCTCTCTGAATCCTTCCATCCCGCTTCCAACCCCACACCCCTGCCTACTTAGCAAAGTTGTGGGTCAAATTGGTTTTTGTTTGTTTGTTTGTTTGTTTGTTTGTTTGTTAATCCTTACCCGAGGATATTTTTCCATTGGTTTTTAGGGAGAGTAGAAGAGAGAGGGAGAGAAACATCGATGTGAGAGAAACATCGATGTGAGAGAAACACATCAATTAGTTGCCTCCTGCAGGAGCCCCAACCAGGGCCCGGTGCCTGCAACCGAGGCACGTGCCCTTGACCAGAATCGAACCAGGGACCCTTCGGTCCACAGGCTGACTCTCTATCCATTGGGCAAAACCGGCTAGGGCTCAAATAGTTTTAATTAAAGTACTGTTCTGGCCCTAGCCGGTGTGGCTCAGTGGATAGAGCATCGGCCTTCGGACTGAAGGGTCCCGGGTTCAATTCCAGCCAAGGGCACATGCCTGGGTTGTGGGCTTGATCCCCATTAGGGGGAATGCAGGAGGCAGCTGAAAAAAAATTAAAAAAAAATAAAGTACTGTTCTGGAAGGGGAAAAAAAGGCTAATGTTCCACTTGCAAAAGAAATGTTGAATTTGAAGGACTTGGTCTCTGTTTTGTTATTTTTCTAAATATTTAAGAGATTCAGTAAACTAGGACACTTTGATGGTCTCTGCTCTTCACCAAACTTAAGAATCGATTGTGTCCTTAAATGCCTCCATGTCCCCCATGCGAGGCTGTCGCTTTCCTCGCATTCTCATTTGAGTCTTTGTCCTAGAGGCTTAGAAAGGAGACTCTTCTCATCTACTCATCTGTGCCTTGAAGAAACCGTGACAGCCGGCGAAGCTATTATGGAATTTGTTAACGTGCAAGAACTCATATAGCATCTCATTCAGAGCCCGCTCAATAGGAACGCTTTTCTGGCCTTGAAAAAACTTCGATTGCAATTCAAGCTAGATATGAGGTTTTACCGCCACCGCGTATGTTCATGCCTGATAAGATAAGGAGAGGAAATCATACGAATTATATATCTTCTTTGAAACCAACTCTAATCAACAATAGGGACAATCACGATTTTACTTCTAAATTCGAAATTTGTTCCTGCCCCAGGCACAATATAAACATAATAGTAAGAAAGATAGTTTTCCTTTTCCTAATTGGTTAAATAAAATATTTTCAAGTTGCTTTGGAGATATGGCAGTAAGTAGGGGAGAAGTAAAATGGAGTACTCACAAGAGGTGTACAAGTATACACATAGTTTCGTTTCCTTGTATTGTTATTAAATATGAAAATAGAAGTATTATGTAAGTATATTCAAATTGAAAATAACTAGTTTACTGGGAAAATGTGGTACATTTTGTGTGCCCACAGGAAAAGATAGTTGAAAAGATAATAAGCCACACTGTACTCATACCCATGGCCTTGTCAAGGTAATTTGCATGATGCTAAAATCAAATTTAGATCCATAAACATGTTGTTCTCCACAAGGAAGACAACAATTAATGAAGATCACTTTATGCAAGAATGTCTGAATTATAGGTAGAGTCAATATGTAAGACATTTTACACCCTTTGTAAAAGTAAAATGTTCCCATAATTATAGCAAAGTGATTTCTTTTATTTACTGTGTCTAAATAGGAGCCCTATTTCTCCATTTCTTTTTCCAAGAATATAAAAAATAGTATTTTACAATAAATATTACTAAACTGTATTAGTAACTTGCCACCAATAAGTATTAGCAATACTCAAATATTACTCTTAGAATTCAAAGAACCTAGAGGTCTGAAATAATCTAATCTACCGCACAGTAGCACTCTATAATATCCCTGACTAATATCAACACAGCTCCTTTTCAACTCCAGCAGAAACCCACTTCTTCACTAGTTAACTCTTCCCCTATTGAACCTCTCTGCTTGCTTAAAAATGTGCGGTAGCAATCTGCTTCCCTAAAACACTCACTGAATCCTCAATGTTACCTCTCATTTAGGATCTTTCCAACATGCTCTGAAATTCTTGCACAGAATCAGACCCCCACTGGAGAAGCAGCGGCCCACGAGATTTGTATATATTCGCAAGAAGGGCTGGAATAATGCAAAGCGTACGTCTATCCCGAGGAATATCATCTGACCTGTCCTGCAAAGGCCACCCAGGCCGCAGTGCACCCTGGGTAGGGTCCAGCCCTCTAGCCAGTAGGTGCAGAAGTCAGATTTCACAAAACCCCAGAACCGAGTGGGCTGAAGAAGCTGACTTGTGTCCAAAAAACTGCACAGAAGTTCAGGACCAATTAATTCACTCAAACAAAATATACTACTGCGGGCAAACTGATAAGATCCTCAGGTGGTGCTGCCCACGCCATTCCCAATGTGGAGGCTACAGAGAAGTCAGCTTGTTCTAAGGCTGTTTAGAGAGCAGAGCATGAGGACAAAAGAAATGGTTTAACAGCGTCGGACACTGAGAGTCTAGCGCATCCATCTCTGCAACCAAGACTCCGGGTTTCCTGGTTCGGGGGGGCTCCCCAGGGCACCCTGAGAACGCTGGAAGGTAGCGTTGACTTGACTTTCAGGAGCTTCTTTTCCCGAGCTGTAACCCTTGTCCAGAGGTAGACGTGCTTTGTCCAGACATACGGTCAGTCCAGTTTTACACTGTCGTAGCTCTCCTTTGGTCTGCAGTGTGTTGCTTTGGTAGGTTCTCTGAATGGCATCTTATTCCAAGCTTTTTGGAGAGAAAAAGTCAGGAGTAACAGTAAACATACACATGCATGCACACACAACCTGCCCTCGCTGTATTGATTTAGTCTCTAAAATTCTGTGCCAGGCTCTGCCCACTCACCTTAATTGACTTGTGAGCAGGTGAGCCCATAGTGAGGGTAATTGTCTCGCCCGATGTCTATGGCCCCTCCTGTCTCTTTCCCTGTAAGCACCGGGACAGAAACAATAGGTATAGCTGTGCTTTAGAGGACCCCTCCCCACCCTACCCCCACCCCCCGCAGCTTCTATAATTCTTGACTGGAGTATTGACTAGCAATGGGCTAGTCAACTCAGATTATACTAGAAATTGTTTTCCTAAAAGGGTCAGGATATCTTTTTTTTTTTTTAATATATTTTTATTGATTTCAGAGAGGAAGGAGAGGGAGAGAGAGAGAGAGAGAAACATCAATGATGAGAGGGAATCATTGATCAATTGCCTCCTACACACCCCCTATTGTGGATGGAGCCCACAACCCAGGCATGTGCCCTGACTGGGAATCAAACAGTGACCTCCTGGTTCATAGGTCAACACTCAACCACTAAGTCATGCTCCAGGCTAGAGTCAGGATCTTTTAGAACAAACCATTTATAAACATTTAAATAGAAAATTAGTCAGAGATTTTCAACAAAGACAGAAGAGTTTCTACCATTATCACTCTCTCTCTTAGAGAAAAGAGCACAACCCTTACATTAAATCTTTTTTTTATAGGGAGGATAGAGAAATTGATGTCAAAATCATCAGCCACTGGAGGGAACATACCATACAGACTTCCAGAGTATCATTTATATGATTTTAAAGCTCTAAATGATTTATTATTGCTTGAATACCTACGCATAAACATCAGAATTACAAATACAATGGTCCATACACATATTCGGTTGGAATATTAAATTTCTGTGTCTCTATTTTTCTTAATATACTTAAATTCCATTTCTAAAAATATGTCTATCGCATTACTAGGAGTGGTTATATATTCAGGTTTTCAATCAGCTGGTATACTTGGTTGGATTGACTATAAATTTGTTGACATATATTGATGTTTCCTCATTTTCTTGCCCAGGGATCATTTCTTCTACTCATTTATTTTCAATCTCCCTACTTTCGTGTTTGACAGAATCCCACAAATAGAGCGCTCTACGCTCGTGAGGGATGGCGTAAACTATTTAGCAGATTTGATGCTGGATACGCTTCCCCTCCCAGGTGATCGCCCTGGCTGGGTAATGAACTTTGTAAAAAGATGCAGCTTTTACCACACCGAGGCAACAGACTCACTCCAACAAGCTTCTGTTTTGCCCTTGGTCTTCAGCTCATAATCGTGAATATGGTACAAATCCAGAAGCAAACAGTATGGGGTGATGGACAGAGTTAAAAATAAAATAGCCTTAAAAACGGATTTTCAGTTAAGACAATTCTTGGTCTTCTCTTAACAACTGACAGAAAGACAAATAGCCCCAATAAAGGACTCTGGGACTGACATCCCGGCCCCAGCTGAAAGGTAGGGAGGTACAGAAAATGCGCCGCGTGCAGGTGCGTGGAGGCACTGGAGGGTTGCTAACGAACCCTAAATAGAAGTGCTTAATAGTTTGCTGTGGGGAAAGATCCAGAAATACGAGGGGAAATCAGTGCTGGCTCATTACCTCAGCAGTGGGGCCAGCAAGATCGTCTTTAAGCAGCAGGTGCCTGGTTTGACTCTAGCTCGCAGCCCCCAGAATGAGCCAGGTCGGCCACTCTGGGGGTTCATGCGTGATCACAAGGTGCATCTAAACACTGCGGTTGCCCTACTTCTGCCTCGGTCACGGAGCCCCCGAGTGGATATTTCACTCAGCACGAATCCATTTCAGTTTGGTGCTTGCTTACTGCAGCTGCAATCGGTTAGCCAAAACACCATGATGCAAAATTCCAATACAGTTTGGAAGAATGGGAGAAACCAAAAAATAAAAAAGAAGGAAAATTCTGCCTATGCCTATGCTTAGTCTTTCCGTGGAAGTGTTGCCTTCAGTTTAAGGGCAAATGTCATAGTAGGAATATGACAGCGCCAACAAAAGGTCACCTGTACAGGTAAAGGGTCTCAGACACGGAACAATGGATAACCTCAGCCTCTCCAGCATCCTCATCGGAGAGCCTTTATGAATGTGGGTCTGTAATTTGAAATATTGCCCCTCATAACAAAGTATGTAAATATTTCCACCCACGAAAGCACTTAACTTATTTAACAATTTATTTCAAACTTCAATGTTTTGCAGTGGACACCTAGATCGTAAAGTGTATAGATAGTTCACAGCTTCACTTAAACATTAATAATACATTTGTCTGATTCACTAATAACGAAGGTATGTTTTTTCTCCTGATGATTAGACTTATCATCTATGAGTGTCAGTAAAAATGATAAGAACACACTATAATAAAAAATTATGTGTGGAAATAATAATCTATTTCATAAGCTTAGTAGTTCATTCTCAATATCCCATTACCGCTGACCAGTTACGTGGTGTTGAAGGATACTTTAGATTGATGTTAAGGAAGTTACATTGTGTCCTGGCCGGTTTGGCTCAGTGGATAGAGCACTGGCCTGTGGACTGAAGGGTCCCAGGTTCGATTCCGGTCAGGGGCATATACCTTGGTTGCAGGCACATCCCCAGTAGGGGGTGTGCAGGAGGCAGCTGATCAATGTTTCCCTCCCATCGATGTTTCTAACTCTCTATCCCTCTCCCTTCCTCTCTGTAAAAAATCAATAAAATATATATATATTTTTTTTTAAAGAAAGTTACATTGCCTTTGTATTTGGGCAAGAATTTTAAAGTATGTCAGGTCTCAGATCATAGAAAAGACTCAAAGTAGGCAAAACTTTATATTATAAAACTAGAGGCCTGGTGCATGAAAATTCATGCACTGGAGGGTGGGGGTCCCTCAGCCCGGCCTGCCCCCTCTCACAGTCTGGGAGCCCTCAGGGGCAGGAGGCGAGCCTGCAATCAGGAGAAGGTGATGCCCCATCACACCTCTGCTGCTTCCACTGTCAGCAGTGCAAGCCTCAGCCAACCCTGGTTACCTGAGCCTCGGGCGGCCCTGGGCAGCTAGGCAGCCACCATCCAAGGCTTGCCTGTGCTTCGGGCCAGCCCTGGGTGGCTGGGGGGCTGAGGGGACTGGGGGACTCTGGAGGCAGGTGCGCGGAGTGGCTGGGCCCACCTGGGGACAGGCCCAGCCTTGCCATGTGTCTGCCGCCCCAGTGGGGCTGAGGGGACTGGGCACTGCCATCTTATGGCTGTGGGTGCTGCCATCTTTGAGGGCGTGGTAATCAATTAGCATATTCCCTCCTTATTGGCTCTGGGCGCCGCCATCTTTGCGATGGTGTGAGGATCAATTAGCATATTCCCTCTTTATTATATAGGATGAACATAGAAGGAATCAAAAGACTGCTTAGAGATGATATTGCAAATATGAAGCAAAAGTATTTGGATTAACACAAGTCGGAAAAATATTTTAATATCTCTAGGAAAATATGAGAAAACAAAACTTCCTAATGACAAAGGAAAGGGTTTATTTTAAAACACAAGATTTTTTTTCTTTATCACAAGTTTAAATTTCACGTAACATTGTTAACATGGGCCAAATGTTATGCATTACACACATTTACAGCATTGGGTATGTTCTGTGTTAGTGTCTACAGAAGCGATTATGAAATAACGCTTGCTCTTTCAATAGCTTTACTTTGGCAATAAGAAAATGTATGGGTGCTAGTAAAATTCATGTTCACAGTAGATGAAAAAAGCCTGAAAGAATACATTTGTTGAAATTTGCATTCAGTTTTGGAAAACATCTGCTTAACAACTGAATGCAGCCATATTTTAACTTGTAAGCTCCCACATTGAGAAAGTATCAACGTACTGCAGCAATTTTCTTTGAGGGACATTGTGCTAGGCTTTGATATTCAAAAAATAGGCTGTTTTTTCTTGGATTATTTTATGATAAATGTACAGTCTCTACACAAAAACATTAAGGCTGTCGGCCAACGCATGGACACATTACTGGCTGTTGAAGATGTAGGAGACTGCAGAAAAGCATGAAAAGCACGGGGTGATTTTCCAGCTCCCTCTCTCAACACAATTGTAGGGACGTCCGTCTTTCAATTCTCCCTTTCTCCTGAAGCGTGGCCTTTCAGTTCCTGCCCTTTTAAATCTTTTTACCTACTGTAACTTCGCTTCCTAATGTCCTGGCTGATCTTACCGGGCTCAGAAACGTATTGACAGGGCGCTTGCTTTTATCTGTGTCCACAGAGAATGCTAACAAATTGGAAGAAAGCGCCAGAGAACACCACGTCCCCTGCCCGGAACATTACAACGGCTTCTGCATGCATGGCAAGTGCGAGCACGCCATCAACACGCAGGAGCCGTCCTGCAGGTAACGCTCACCTTCACCTGGGAAAGGTGTGGGGCGAGCACCGGGGACCCCAAATGCTGGGCCTGGGCAGGGCACGGGATGCCGTGCGGCCCGAATGGGTGATCAGCAGCCAGACTGGCCTCTGCCTCTCCCACCCACACAAGCCCCACCAGGGACCTGTGAAATGTGTGTGCCTTGCACACCCAAGTGCTGTGTAACACGTCATTACATACGTGCTCTTCTAGTAGAAGGTTACATTGCACTCTGGGCGTCACAAGCTCCTTAAAGACTCAGGCTCCTCTGTTTTATTCTCCCTCTTCCCCGGGGACATAGGACAGCACTTGGCACATAGTAGGTGCTTCGTTATAAACAGTCCCAAACAAGCAGGCAGGGAGCCTTCCTGCCCCGGGACGACCTAGTTGCCTCTAGGAGGCCATCTCTCCCTGTCCCTGAGGCCTCAGAAGAGAGGTCATGGCCCTTGGTCTGCCAGCACACGTTCTTTGCTGGGGACCCGCTATCCACCAGCCTTGTGTAGTGAGGTGATACGATCCCTCCGCAGATCCAAACTCAGGTGAGACACAGAAACCACTTGTCTGGATGTAGTTAATAACTGTACACGTCTGCTCGGTGTTCACAGCGCGGACATGTTTCTTCCCGAGATGGTAAAGCCAGAGCAAAAACGCCAGTGTAGGTTTATTAAAGGAATACACACGTGACATATGATGAAATAGGTTGTGTACTGATATACAATGAAAGGAGTTTCTGGCCGGCCAGTGTAGCTCAGTGGTTCAGCGTCGACCTGTGAACCAGGAGGTCACGGTTCAATTCCAGATCAGGGCACAGGCCGGAGCTACAGGCTCGATCCCCAGTGTGGGGCGTGCAAGAAGCAGCTGATCAATGACTCTCTCTCATCCTTGATATTTCTCTCTCTCTCCCTCTCCCTTTCTCTCTGAAATCAATAAGAATATATATTTTTTAAAAAGAAAGGAGTTTCTCTCCCTCTGTCTTTCTCTCTCCTCTCCGCCCCTCCCCACTCTTCTCAACAACTGTCTTCCTCTCCCGTTTCCCTTCCCTGAGTCAGTAGCAACTGCCCCCCCCCGCCACCCCCTCCCCCCTCCCTCCCCCCCCCCCCCACCGCTAAGCCAGGCAGAGTGAGCCTCACCAGAGGCTGCTCCTGGCCTCCCCCTCAGCCCGGTGGCCGTGAGAAAACACTTCCAGGCGGACAGGAAAGGCCCAGGATGCAGTTGGGAGAAGATCCAAGTGAAGGACTGAATGGCTGTACAAAGTCCAGGGCAGGCCGATCCCAGGGGGGTGTTGTCCGGGAGCTGCTTCCTGGCCTCACTGTCGGAGGCCGCTTCTGGCGCAGGTTCTGCCTGAGCATCCAGCGGGGGCCGGGGCGGGGTCGGGGGGGCAACCTCAGGCTCGGGACGGGCCGCTAGCTGGGCAGACCCCGTCCCCGCAGCATCAGCATCAGCATCCGCATCCTGGGAGCTCCTCCCTGGCGTCAGAGGCCACTGTCCAAGCAGCAGCTAACGAGACTGCTCGCATGTGCCCCCTGGCCCGAACATGCCCGGCACGTGTGCCAGGGGGGCATAGAGAACGCTCTCCCGCAGAGTGTAAGTTCAACAGCCCCCTTTCGTCACCCGGGTCAGCAGAAAGAAACCCGCCTTCAGGGAACCGTACTGACAGGTCGCTGGAAGAACACATTTCAGAAGACATAAGGTTCACCTGAAAAAAACATCAAAGGGAGAATTCTCAAACTCTTATTGTGCGTTAAAAAGAAACCACGTTGTCTTTGAAATCAAAAACACGGGGAGGTCTTTCTGAAAGTCAGTGGGGAGGCCCGCTGTGTGCTCAGTAGCATGTTCCTAGAGAAGGGGACGGGAAGCCCCGCTTTGGTGATGAAGGTCAATGCGGACAGGCCAGCGGGGCGCAGGGTCCGGCGGCCTCGGTGACCGGCTGT
The DNA here is from genome assembly GCF_951640355.1 of Cnephaeus nilssonii. Lineage (NCBI taxonomy): Eukaryota > Metazoa > Chordata > Mammalia > Chiroptera > Vespertilionidae > Cnephaeus > Cnephaeus nilssonii. The sequence goes on along the minus strand of NC_137081.1, from coordinate 3,986,707 downwards.
CCTGTCTTCCAGGTGCGACGCCGGCTACACGGGGCAGCACTGTGACAAGAAGGACTACAGCGTGCTGTACGTGGTGCCCGGGCCCGTGCGCTTCCAGTACGTCCTCATCGCGGCCGTGATCGGGACGGTGCAGATCGCTGTCATCTGCGTGGTGGTGCTGTGCATCACGAGGTCAGTGCTGCGCGGGGAGGGAGGCCGTGGTCAGAGCAGGTGATGGCCTGTCCGCTCATGGATGCTGCGGCCATGTCTTCTCCCAGCAGCGGTTGAATAGCCACATGGAGGGGCATTGGTTTTCATGCTGGAGTAGCACCAATTATTTCTCTTAGTTTTGTGTTTTGATGAGGATTATTTATTTTCTAAGCAAAGGTCTTTCTCCTCTCTAATGTGTCATGCCAATCTTTGTGTAAATATACTCTTCAGCCCTAGCCGGTTTGGCTCAGTGGATAGCACATTGGCCTGCGGACCAAAGGGTCCCGGGTTCGATTACGGTCAAGGGCACATACCTTGGTTGCAGGCTCTTCCCTGGCCCAGGGCTCGTGCACGAGGCAACCAATCCATGTCTTTCTCCCACATCAATATTTCTCTCTGTCTTTCCTCCTCTCCTACTCTCTCTAAAAATCAATGGAAAACTATCCTCGGGTGAGGATTTAAAAAAATAAAAAATAAACATACTCTCTTTCAACTAGAAAAAAGTCAGTCTTCATTGACACTACTAATAGACTATTTAAATGACCACTGTTTCCTTACTTATCCAGGTCAATATGATGAATGAGGTCAGAATAGATTTTAAGCAAGGCTTAGAAAAGTATTAAATTATATCTCTCATTTATGGCACTTATATTTCCTAGTGTAATTCTTAGATATAATCATTTTTCACACATTTGATATAAACAGAAAGTACATTTTTATCTTAACAATATAGCCTTTGATCACAAAACTCAAAGAAAATAGTCCAAATGAGAAAAGTCATGTTCTAATATATGAAAACTTTTGATATCTGGAAACATGCAGCAAATATCAAAACCCCCAGAGCAATCAAACGGTTATTGTTTCCCAGAGAGCAAGATTGTGAGAGATGCAGAGATTTCATCCAGTTTCAACAGGAAAGAAATCCATGATTAATTAGTGATGCCTGACATGGGCTTGGAGCAAAGGATCGAGGCCTGGTACTTGCTTAACTTGACTAGCATATAAATCCACGGTAACCAAGAATTAGCTGCTAACCCAAATGCACATTGTTTATGTCCCATCCAACAGAAACATGATTGAAGACATTACTTTCAGCCCTGTTTCCTCTCCTGGAGAAAAAAGTTCTCAGGACATTTTCAAGGTTTTTCCCAAATTCACAAGGCATTTTGACTGTCATGTGTTTGCACAACTCTACTGTAACTCAGAATGTTTCCCCAAAAATTCTTTTCAAAAGGGAAGAAAATGAAAGACAGTATCATATCTTTAGAAAATAAAGAACATAACACATCTCAGTCTCTGTATTGCACTATCTTCTTGAGGATAAGTGTGGCATTTTCTCTTGAAAAAGACAAAATACGGTTCATAAATCCTTGTCCGGCCTAAAGGCTTAAGGAAGATCATCGACTGGAGCTCCATGCCACTCTGAGCCAAGCCGAGTTCATCAACTGACTCACACGTGTAGATGCCAAGTGAGTCAGTGGATTATATTAAAATAGATCCTGGGGAACAGAAAGATGACTGAAGAAACCAAAAACACTGAGTAGAAAAGAATCTAAAACACAGCAGACTACACCATATTACTCTGAGGGTCTTGAGCTTCCTAATAGCTAAGCGATATCAGGATATGAAAAACAACATTTATATTTAGTAGATCTAATCTGATAACAATTGAATTTGTTACTTCCTGTACTCACAAAAATGAGAATGTTAAATACTTTAGCAGATGTTTTTGAGTCTGTTTTTAATCACATTTCCATTCCCATGCACAATAAACACAACTGGAATGCATAGGGTCCTTACCGCACCAGGAATTGTGTGTATATAAATTATGTGTGTATATACACACGTATAAAAAGAGAAAGAGAGAGGCATACATTTAATAGCATTATGAAGAAGGCGTAATTATCCCTACTTTCAAGAGAGGGACTCTGAGGTATGAGAAGTTAGCAATTTGCTGAGTATACACAGCTGAACAATAGGGCGGAAATGGAGGGCTGCCTTGTGTCAGAGCTGTGCACTTACCCCCTGCTCATACCACCCCCTGGCCGGTCACAGTGTCCCATATTCCGATGGTCACGGCAACCTCAACTGAGCTCCAAATTAGAGCAAGCCACTTCTTCAAGGCACGAGGTCATTATCATGATCCGTGTTAAAACAAACAAAACTTACCTTCTGTTTACTTTTGAGGAAGAGAAATATCACATGAAGTCGGTTAGCATTATTGTAATGCCTTGTATAAACCTGTCTTATGATAGCCAAATCTTCCAAAGTCTTTCCAGGAGTCCAACTAGTCAGCAAACTACACTGTCCCCAGAGTGGATTATTTCAATCACGTGAAAATATTCTGCTCAAAAGCCAGGCTTTCCAACTAGGCCACCACCCCCCTCACACCCAACCCCCCCCCCCCCCACACACACACACACACACACCAAACCCTCCCTTCTTGGTAACCTGGACACGTGTGTGTGTCAAGATCTACTCCAAATATCCAGTTGCTAAAAGATTTAAAATATTGCACCAAGCAGAGATCCCTTCCTTCTTTTCAATTTTTTTAAAAGTCTCTTCATCACCTGAATTCTCCTGTTTTCTACTTTTCTTCCTTTTCTCCTCATTCCCACATTCTTTTTTTTCTTCCCCTTGTTTTTACTATTTTAGTTAAGCACCTGCCCTCCTCCTAAATTCAACGTTTTATTAAAAAATATAAACATCTAGAGACATGAAAGAGTTGCTCTGTTGAGAAGATGGATTTTCAACCTTTTAATCTCTGGCTCCCACTTGCTTAAATGTGACTCCCAGCTCCATGTTCATTTTGGTAGCTCTACAATCCCCCTCCCCAAAAGAATATATATATATATAGAGAGAGAGAGAGTCTTGTACCCACAGCTTATTATGATAGGATTTTTATGAACTTTATGTTGTTGTTCTCATTTGCATCATAAAAGCATTCTTGTATTACAAGACAAGAGCTACTAGGTCAGAGCTTTTCAGATAATTTGACTGAATATTAGCTTTTCATAGAGGCTACATAATTGGTACCAATTTATGTCCTTAGCGTATAGTATTAACGTGAAAAATGATATTAGGCTGAACCAATATAATGTCTCTTTCCATTATATGTCAGATATTAACACTTGGCTCATTCTCTGGTTTGATGGGATTTAAACTTGCAGCGTTGAAATGTCAATAACATTCATCCTTAGGACATTTAAAGTATAAAATTGTCAAAGACCTTTCAAGTGAGATTAGAGAGGCTCACGCTTTGTTTGATTGCATGTGCTGAGTCATTCTTTGTGCTTGGGTGAGTCAGCAGTTGAAGACCTAGTAAATGTATTTCTCTTCAACTCCCACTTCTGTTCTTCAGTGCTCCTCAACAGAACCTCAAAGATGACTGCAACTTGGCGGTACTACTAGTAAATTCTTTCCTCTGAACTATCTTAATAACTTGCTTAATCCATAACTTCCCTCTGAGATTGTAGGACCAAACTGTAGGTGATAGCACTGGACTAAGTTTGTAAAATTTCCAACCTTCTAGGAAATGCCCCAGAAGCAACAGAATTCACAGGCAGAAGCAAAACACAGGGCACTACAGTTCGGACAACACGACGAGGGCGTCCACACGGTTGATCTGAAGGGAGCATGTCGCACAGTGCGTGGCCGGACTGCCGAGAGCTTGGACTACACATACAGTATTCTAGACAAAAGAGTAAGACAAGAGATCTACACATGTTGCCTTGCATTTGTGGTAATCTACACCAATGAAAACACGTCCTACAGCTATATTTGATTATGTATGGATATATTTGAAATAGTATACATTGTCTTGATGTTTTTCTGTAATGTAAATAAACTATTTATATCACACAATATAGTTTTTTCTTTCCCATGTATTTGTTATATATAATAAATGCTCAGTGATGAGAAAAAATGGCATTCTTAAATTTGCGGTACCTCATAACTGTAAATACGATCGAGCCAGTGCGATCTGTGCAGGCCCAGGATTTCATCTCCCTCCACATCTTGAGGCAGAGCATTCGTTTAGACAGGACTCAGTGGCTAGGTTTTGAGTGATTCCAAGATCAAGGGAAATAGTGGTTATTGGAAAAGAGAAAAAATAATTTACTTTATATTGAGTGAGGATAAAATATTTCAGATCTTTGAATCATCTCTATTTTATCAACTTTCTTCCCTGGTCCTCCATTTTCATCCCCAGAGCAGAAAAATCTCTGGCATATAAATTCAATCAAAGAAGAAGGGAAGGGAAAGTGTTTTATCACTCATAACAGAGAGGGGAAGCATTTATTGGTTTTTATTTGCGAAGCATCTCAGAATCTCCCAGTTAAGTGCACGTATCCGAGGGTCCTGAACAAGTTACATGTTAGGAATACACAGAGCACATAATCTATTCCATTTACGGGGTGGAATTAGCAACTATGGGAAAATTTTAATAACACCATTAAATGTGAAACACCAAAATCATGAACTCTTTGAAGCCCCTTGCTATATTTGTAGTATATAGTTCTTTAAAAAGAAGTTGGAATCACAACCAAATACCTCATGAATAGTTTTATGATTAATGTATCACTATTATTTGAAATGAAATGGAACTAAGGTGATGAAAATCTTATATAATAAAAGGCTAATATGCAAATCTACTGAATGGTGGAACGACCAGTCACTATGATGCGCACTGACCACCAGGGGGCAGATGCTCAATGCAGGAGCTGCCCCCTGGTGGTCAGTTCGCTCCCACATGGGGAGCGCCACTCAGCCAGAAGCTGGGCTCACGGCTGGCAAGCACAGCAGCAGTGGCGGGAGCCTCTCCTGCCTCCACGGCAGCACTAAGGATATCCAACTGATGACTTAGGCCCACTCCCCAGTGGGCCTAAGCTGTCAGTCGGACAACCCCCAAGGGCTCCAAGACTGTGAGAAGATGCAGGCTGAGCTGAGGGACACCCACCCCTCACCCCCCGAAGTGCACGAATTTCATGCACCAGGCCTCTAGTATTTTATAAAATAGAGAAATATGTTTTAAGCATATTTATATGATGAGATAAAAAAAGAATCCCATAGCATCTGAAAGAGCTTAGTGGGAAGCTGGTGGATTTTGGAGCACACAAATATCTAGGACTAATTTGTTTTGGAAGAAATTAACTAAAAATGTATCAAAGAAACATGAAAATAACAAATCAAATAATTGCCTTTTTATTATGTAGTTCTTTATAGCTTTCTGTAGCTACAACAAAGCTTTCTTTGTCTCCTTCAAATGACCTCTGCAAGGACTAAAAGGAGAGACACTCCCGTGTCAAAAAAAAGAAAGGAAGAAAAAATAAGACAAGGATCAAAGCAACACATTCTGAATATAAAATATTCAGTGAAAAATAAGGTTCCTTAAGTGATATTTAAGATATTTGCTAAAACATTAAGAGGTGACAACCTACATAGGAGTTGGGACTCTGTGAAAACCTGTTTAACTAGGTTAGTCTTCACTTTGAGAAGTGTGAATCTCTTGGCATAGCCATCATTCAGCTGTTCCCATAAGCCAGTCCTGTGCCTCTTGTACAAAACACACTCCATTTAAACGTCTGCGGGGAATTTTGGTTTGGAAACAGGTGCAGAAATGTAACCAACCCTGGTCTCCTTTGGAAGACAGGAGTTGTAGGAAACAAACCCTCCTCCTAAAGGAAGAGCAGAAATGCAACATCACAGGGCTTATCGGCCTTAAAAGAAACTCCAGTTTCACTGACTTGCACTCTTTGTTGGGTATTCTTGGGCAATTCTAATTTTGAGAGCAATTATCCTCATATTGAGTTGAAATTTATTTCTCTATAGTTTCTACCCATGGCTCCTCTTTTTTTCTCTGAAACAAAGAAATATGAAAATGTATTTAAAATATCATCTCAGATATCACGTTTTCCACTTCCCGCCCCCAACCCCCCACAGCCCGTTTGCAAGTATTTTCTTCTTCAGATGAAATGTCCTTAATGTCCTCATCTGATCTCCGTGTGTGTGATCCCCACATCCCCTTAGCACCTGCAAAAGCCTTCCTCGGACAAACTCTCCTCAGAACTGCACGGATTGCCACAGGTGTGGTCTGACCAGCACAGAATGTAGTCAAACTTGCAGAAGACAATTTCACTGAGAGCCATGATCTCTACATTCAAGGCCTGCTGGGACCACAGCTTTGCTATGGAATCATGCGCAAGTCATTCCACATCTCAGGTCTCCGTTCGCTCATCACTTCCATCTCTGTAATTCCAGGATTCTAGATGCTCACACCCAGTCACCCTACTTTTCCTGTTGCTATCTAAGACCACATTCGCTATTGTTGCTACTTATCCTAACTTAAAGTCAAAACTCTATCTAAGTGAACTGCTATTAAGCCATGTCATTCACTCATTCATTCATTGATTCACCCATTGATTCATTCTACATGTATTATACATGATACACTGAGGGTCACCCATGACCAGCACCGTGCTAATCTATGAGAAGACAAAGATAAGTAAGCCAGAGTCCCTGCCTGAAAAGAGTTCACCGTCAAATCATTTTGGTCTCTTGTATCAAAGATCACATAGCCCCTGGGGGACCTGAGAGGTAAATAAAAGATTATAAAGGATGTAACCAAGGCCCCGAGAATGGCCAGTCCGGAATGTGTGTGTGTTGGGGGTGGGGGAGGGGGCCCCAGGAGACAGCTCCAGGCCGGGCAGATGTGCTGCTTCACGGTGAGATCCACGGGCTGACTTCATTCTCCACACAAACTCTCCTTGCTTCGGAGGTTTATCCACTCCCCATGCTCTCTCCACGCCCTTCTTCTCTCCACCATCCCCACGGCAGAGAACAGCTAATGTGTGAGGCCTCCTGACTCCTTGGGCATCTTCCAAATTGGGTTATGGTGCTTCCCCCATTCTTCCTTCATTTCCCAGACACGTCTGTCTATCCCTTAGCCTGGGAGCAACAAGCAGGCAGAAATTAGGGCCTTGTCAGCTGTTTTCATTTATTCAGCAAACGTTTGGTGGGCCCTAGTCGATTTGGTTATGTGGATAGAGCATCGGCCTGGGGACTGAAGGGTACTGGGTTCAATTCCGGTCAAGGGCACGAACCTCAGTTGTAGGCTCCATCCCTGGCCCTGGTCAGGGTACATGAGGGAGGCAACCAATTGATGGGCTCTCTCACATCAATGCTTCTCTCTCTGTGTCTCTCCCCCTCCCTTCCACTCTCTCTGAAAATCAATGGGAAACTATCCTTGGGTAAAAGTTAACAAACCTTGACTGGGTGCCTACCCCATGGCAGACATTGTTCCAGGTGCTATCATGCAGTAGCGAAGTAACAGGTCTCTGCTCTTAGATGTACACTCCAAGCAGGAGGAATGGGAGGGAGAATTAAACAATAACAACAACAGAACTAGAAATGTATACATTTCGTTCAAAGAATTGAAAATGGAATGTGGTGATTCAGGGGTGTTTACCGGAAATTGGGTCCCTCCGAGGAGAGTGTAGTATCTAAAGCTTTGCTGGGCTGGCATGGCTCAGTGGTTGAGCGTTGACTTATGAACCAGGAGGTCACCGTTTGATTCCTGGTCAGGGCACAGGCCTGGATTGTGGGCTCCATCCCCAGTGTGGGGCGTGCAGGAGGCAGCCAATCAATGATTCTCTCTCATCATTGATGTTTCTATCTCTCTCTCTCCCTTCTTCTCTCTGAAATCAATAAAAACATATTTTAAAATAAAGGAAAAAAGAAAGAAGGAAGGGAGGGAGGAAAGGAGGGAGGGAGGGAGGGACGGGGAGAGGGAGAAAGCTTGGCCTCTGAAGCAAAGCAGAAATGGGCCCCAGTCTAGGCTCCACTTCACTAGCTGTTTAACCTGGGCAGACTGCCCAGTGCTTCACGCCGAGCATTTGAAATGGAGAGAAAAGTGCCCGCCACACCCATCTGGCTGTTACGAGAAATAAGACAATCCATGTTGGGTTAGAACATGGCATGCACATGATAAGCTTTTAATATATGGACGTTATTTTTAGGGATATTATATATATACATAGTGTAAAAGTAAAGAAGAAGCCACCTGTCATCAGTTAAATGAAGCAGAATGGAAGCATAGGTCAGAGGTAGAAGGAACCACTAATGGCGCTGATTCAAAAGGGCGGGTCATCCCTTCGGAGGCAAGAGAGCGGCTTCTGGAAAAAAGGCGACATGGAGTTCAGGAACAATACAGCTTCCCTGGTTTTTTCCAAATGGGCCACTGACTTCGTATGTGAACAAGAGGAAGCGTTCTTCTTCCACCTTAAAGGCTGTCTATCCAGATAAACACGTGCCCTCCTGGCGCTTCTGGGCACAGGATGAGTGGGTCACTAGCGCAGAGCTTTGCGGGCCGATTCCTCACTTTCACGGATGCTTGAGGAGAAGTCAGTGGAGACTATCGAACTGACAGAGATTATGGCAACATCCTATTGGACTCGCTACTTGTGTCTATCTTCAATGCCCCTTCCCATTTCCAAAGCCGTGCGGCACCTGCACCAACTGTGACTGTCACTCAGCAACACTGGCCATGCCACGGGCATAATTCATCATCCAGAAATCGGTAACAAGACCTTCTCATTGCACCAACTGGTAACTTTACATGAGCATCTCTTACAAGAACAAGGAGAAGAGAAACACGATGGCCACGAGGGAACACACGTTACTACTTTCTTGAAAACCAAAATTCGTGGCTAGAAGTGACTTCATCTGTTCGCATTTGTAACCCCTGGATCAATGGCATTTCAGGTAAGACCCTCAGTGAGAATGACAGTGTGGGGGTGGGGAGGGAAGAAAGGGAGCAAGGAAGAGTGAGAGACCAAAGGTCCTGGGACAGGGGGACGGAGGAAGGGAGCACACATTTGGGTTGGGATGGGGGAGGGGCGATTACGGGAAGAGGAATTAAAGAAATGGTTCTTTCAAATGGCTCTTCAAGAAGAAGCACTTAAGCAGGGCTGCAGGGCTATGGACGGGCAGCGAGAAGGCAGAGAGCAGAGCGGCGGCACCCTGCGCAGGCCCTGCCCTGGGGTCTCGGCGGCCAGCCGATGCGGGGCCAGGGCTGGTAGGCGAGGAGCCGGCTTGGCGAGCTGGGCACAGTGAGGCCGGGTCACAGCTCCAGAAATGTGTTTAAAATAAAAAGGGTTGGCACGGCCATATTTTCTCCCTCCCAATTCCTGACCTCGAGATGTGCAGAGGAGACTGGAGCCTGCAGGTCACCCCGCAGGAGGGCAACGGCCAGCTCCTCCTTCCACAGCTGCCCCCCCACCCCCCACCGTGTGGTGGAGGCGGGGCGATCACAGACAGGCTGCTGGGAGCATCTGATCCGGCCATACCTGGAAAGCAGTCTGTGTTCTCAGGCAGCCCTGGGCAGCGGCAGGAGGGACACGCCACCACAGGAAGCGCCTGCAGAACACAGAGCCTGCGGACCCGGGGAGGGTGGGTCAGGACTGCCCGGCGGAGCCAGCCTTCGGAAAGTGCGGTTGAGTTTGAAAGGACGCGTAGCAGGAGAGACAGCTGCTCGCAAGTGGAGGTGAAGAAAGAAATGGGCCCAGCGGCGGGGCTCCGTGGTTGAGGGTCGACCTATGAACCAGGAGGTCATGGTTCGATTCCCGGTCAGGGCACAGGCCCGGGTTGTGGGCTCCATCCCCAGTAGGGGGCGAGCAGGAGTTAGCCAGCCGATCAATGATTCTCTCTGTGATGTTTCTATCTCACCCTCTTCCTTCCTCTCTGAAATCATTAAAAATAAAAAATACAGAAATGGGAATGGAAGTCCCGTGTTCCCCCGCTCAGCCTTTCCAAGTCTGTGGCTGAGTTCCTCCCAGGCCAGCAGAGCCACGCGGGCCTTGTCGTCGAGCCCAGCGCCCAGGCCTGGGGGACAGCCAGGATGTGCCCCAGAGGCGGGGGCTCACGCACCGGCGTCCCCAGAGTAGCATCAGATTCTCGCCTAAGTAAGATGCACACGCATGTTCGTGTCCAGGGACAGTGATGCGTGATTTACAGGAAATTAACGCTCCTGCTTCACTGCAGCCGCGCGGGGTTAAGAAGGAATGGCTTTTCCTCGGTGCCCAGCCGATGGGGACGCACAGCCTCTCTGAACGGGCCTGGCCAGCCTCAGGCTTCCCCCTCCGTCAGGAGTGCCGGGGCGCCGCGTCTCAGTCTTTCTCCAGTTGGAGCCAAGGATCCGCTTTTTCTGAAACGTGGGCGCATCAAGGGAGTGTTTTGCAGCAAGGATCTTGGGTTCAGAACTTCTGCATCCCTCGCAGAGTTTAACTCTCTGGGCTAAAAAAAATCTGCAAAGGGCAAAAGAATGAGTCTCTCTCCCTCTCTCTCTCTCTCTCTCTCTCTCTCTCTCTCTCTCGTCTTCCAGAAGCAGCTAGGAAAATGCGCTCTTCAAAGGGCGATCCGGATCCCAAGCTGCTCTGGCCAAAAGTGAGGGCAGGCTGCCTCTCCGCTCACCTCCCACCTGTGGCTTTCCCGCATCCCTTTCGCCACACACATGAGCACGGCGCTTCCCTGGCGGGACAGCGGATTGATGCACATGAACGGGAACTGAAAGTGAGCTTCCCGCAGCCCACGCCAAACGTGCCATGTTCTTCCCCGGCTCCTGCCAGACCCGCTGCCAGAAACCCCGCCACAAGGGCGAGTCCCTGAGCTGAGCCTGCGCAGGAAGGAGGTGATGGGCCGCAGCAGGGGGACGGTCCATCCTCCGAAGCTCAGTGGGGCCCAAAAACACCCCGAGAAGCTGCACAGCATCCCCGAGGGGCTGAGTGCCCACGCGCTGGCCAGCCACCAGGATGGACACTTTCTTTTGCCACATTGTCAACTGTGGAGAGCGGCCACAGCGTTTGGACAGGGCCAAGCCTTGGACTGATGAGAGGGCACAGTCCTCTCCTGGCCACATGCAAGTCCCAGCCTGGAGGGCAGGGCCGCCCAGCACAGTGATAGCCAACAGCTGTAGCTGTAAGCTTGAACCTGTGGTCCGAACACGTGGCCCCACGTGCCTGAGTGATGTGGGCTTGATAGCGTTCAGGTGCATGTAGTTGAGTAGGATTGAAACCCAGGAGAATGTTGTAAACATCTTGGCCACGCCCTCACTGTGGCTCATGGCATCTGCTATAAAATAAAGACACGGCTCGTGGGCGTGGGCGCTGTCTCTCAGAGAAGCAGCGTCCCACCCAGACCCAGCTTTCTTCTCTTGTCTGTCTTTTCTAAGCCTTTCAGCCGCCCCCACTCAGGTCACCCTTGGTCCTGCTGGCGCGGCACAGTCAACCCCCTGTCCACCGAGTGCACCAAGAGCCAGATGCCACAAAGAAGGGCTTTGAGGGAGAGAGACCAGACAGCCTGTGAGTGCCTCGGAAAACTCATGAGGAGCAAGATCTTAAACCCACACCAGATTGCATGGAAGTCTAGTTTGTAAAGAATTTCAACTTGTAAATTGAAGTTAGGCAAATTACATGTTATTTTCAGAAAAATATAAAAGCCCGGCCAGCGTGGCTCAGTGGTTAATTTTGGCCTATGAACCAGGAGGTCAGGGTTCAATTCTTGGTCAGGGCGCATGCCCGGCTTGTGGGCTCCATCCCCAGTGTGGGGAGTGCAGGAGGCAGCCGATCAATGATCCTCTCTCATCATTGATGTTTCCATGTCTCTATCCCTCTCCCTTTCTCTCTGAAATCAATAAAAATAAAAAAGAAGGAAAACATGAAAATAGGAACATACATTCCTAACCCAAGGCCTGAGTTAATGTCTTAAGCAACAAACACGATGCCTAATTACTAAATATCTATATCATACCACCAACTTCTGTGAAAAGGTCCTTAAGCAAAAATGGCATTTCATATTTGGAAGCACATGATATACTGTACAAAACTATGATCCTTGCTCATCCCTGCCTGGTTATTCAGGAGCAAAACAGAGAGGAGAGACTTTTACGTCTTTGCGCCCATGAGGTCCTCCGTGGGGGAGATTTCCCAAGACACCTTTGGAAAGGCCGGAGCTGATAAAAAGTCCCTGAGGGTTTGGGGGGAACTGGCCCAGCCATCTACATTTTGCTGCTTTCTTTTCATCGCTGAAACGTTTCTGTCAGGATCTGAGGCTTTAGAGAGATGAAGTCATTGATTTTTCCCTTCTTTGAAATCCAGGTCTTTCTGTTCTCCTGCGTTCGGCCTCCCTGGCATCAGCAGCTTCCCATTGTGCCCGGTGCTAGGAATCAACCTTGACTCTTCCTTCCTTTGATCCTTAATTAAGCGGTTGTTTCGGTGTCCAAAAGCGTCAAAAGCTAGAATCTGAACAGTGACCACTCTCAAAGGAACGCTGTGCCAGTTTTGACCCTGACATACAAAATCGAAGCTCCTTATATTTAAGACTAACTCCCCCCCCCTTTTTTTTTTACCTGAAGGAAATAGAATAAAACTGCCCTTAAAGGACTGACTTTTTCTTTCTAGTTACGTCTGAGGATTTTAAGAATTGATATTATGGTTTGTTGATTGATTGTGATATGCATGACGTACATGAAATGATAACTTATGACTAAGGATGAAAACAAAGTAGACACATATTGATTTTCAACTCATCTTTTGGGGCACTTTATGAACACTGTTTTGCTCATTTCGCACCATGAGCCTCTGAGACACTTATTATAAGGTGGTTTGGGTTTTGTTTGTTTGTGTGGGTTATTATTGATGATTTAACTGTACAGTAACTTGGTAAAGCTGTAAATAACTTGGTCAAGGTCGGGGAGCTACAATGAGTTGTGGCCAACATTTGATCAGACCAGAACCCATTCTGCTCCGTGGCATCATGCTGGTTCGTTACTCTTGGTTTTAGACTCGTGTGTCAGAAACCACGTATCTTTTAAGCTGACCTGCGGGCCAGCCAAACACTTGTTCCAATAATGCTGCCGTTGCTCCAATCACTGTGGAATTCTGCTGTGGAATGGATCCTCAGAGACAACATATGAGCCACAGAGAACACCTGTTTCAACGTATCATAAAAATACTGCCGTGGCAGTCTTACCTTTTCCTCCTTTCTCCCCTCCGCCTCACTCTCCCCGTTTTAATGAACTCGGCCATCCACATAACCCTTTCTACCTAAAGTTGTTCCTGTGGAAAAGTAACGCAATAAATAATAACACAAGAATAAATTCTGTGTTTCGCATACTCACAACGGGAAGCCTACTTTTGCCCCACCCTGTGTAGGTGTCAGGAGAGAGTGAACAAGATAATTTCGGGTGGTTATCATACCAGATTTTGTCTGGATCATGTATGTTTACTTGTTTCCCCATCTCTTCTTCATCTCTGGCTCCTCTCCCCCAGTGCTAAGCTTCATGTGATGAAGAAGCCTGTCTTGTTTATGTGACCCTGGTGCTTAGAATAGTTCCTAGAACACTGTAGGTTCTTAATTAGCACTTGTTGAATGAATGAATGAATGAAATCCATCATCTATGAGCTTCTGCCATCCTGCCTGGAATGACTGGCTATGTAAGTCGGAAACATAACAAGCCGTTACGCATGAATCAGCAGATGTTGGAAAAGACATGGCTTGGAAGTTGCTGGTCTTCGCAAGAGACCCCACCGTCTAAGCAGACAGGGCAGAGGCTGCTAAAAGGGTCTCGGAGCCTCTCTCCCTTTCCCCTTCCTTCGCACCCTCCAGAGCCTCACCAGCTTGCAGGCAGCACCCTGGCGGGCAAAGGGTGTTACGGAGCCGGTGGGCTGTACGTTACAGTCATGACAACCCAGCAGCCTCCCCAGCTGGGAGCTTGAACTCCTGCTCTGGGAGCTTTCAAGGGCATCCACTCCCAGGCAGGCTGAGGGGCGTTCAGTGCCTGTTGCCACCCACCTGGCTTGTTGCCTCATGTGTATCGGACACTTCCGGGGTGCATTCTGTCCCTCAATCGATTTAATTAGAAATCGTCAGATTAAGAACGACGTGTTGCTTCTGAAAGGCGCTGGAGCGCGCAGATTCATTTGTGGAAGCTGTTCTCTTTCCCTTGTCTCTCACTGTGTCCCTTTAACACCTCGGACCAGGCAGCAGAAGGGGACAAGGCCTTGTGGCCCCGGCACTGCCTAGGAAAGCAGAATGAGAAATCAGAAAGCCCATGTGGAACATGCGGGAAGGCGTAGTCATCACTGGAACCCCCAGATGGCGCGCATAGACGCTCTGAGTAGTCAGGGCGGAAACCAACCTTTGCTTTATGTCTTATTAATATCGCCCATGTCTGACCTTTTCTCAAAGACGGGAAACTTGTTCAGGGGCTCTGCAGGGCCCAGAGGTGAACTGGTACAAAGATAAAATTCAAACACTGATCGAGGCAAGACTCTAAGGGACCAAGGGCACCGCGCCTGGTTCCATTCGCTCAGGACGCGGGTCCTGGTTCTGTCGTTCCAGTTCCGTGTGGGGATGCAGGGACAGAGGAAAAGGGGAGCTGCCCGAGAGCGGACTCCGAAGCTGCGGGGCAGAAACTGTGAAATGAAGCTGCTTCGGGCGAGGTCAGCCTTAAGGGAAAGAGGGTTCCGAGGAAATTGCCGCAGCGGAGGCAGGGAGAGCCCTCTCCGGGGACAGAGCGTGCCTCCCCCTGAGCTCTGCCTGGGGAGCAGTGGAGAGTGGGGGGGGGGGGGGGGGGGGCGGGGAACGCATTGTAAATGACCCATTCCCAGGATCTCTACTGCAATCCCTGCTCCTTTTAAAATTTCAAATAAAAAGAACCTGCCTCGTTAGCGGTTAATAACGATGAATAGTAGGTGGAGGGTACAGCCCTGAACCTCTCAGACCCGAAATGTATTGGAGAGAAAAATCCCGGCGACGCTCCAGGAGACTGAACCGTTCTTAACTGCCCACATTCCGGTCGTGTGTTTGCACGTTTATTTCAATTTGATGGCTCCTTCCTTCTTCGGGACAGGAAGAGTAACCGGGGCCCGGGGAGAGTTAGCTGTGCCGTGTTTGTCATCTGAACGGGGTCCATTGAGTCTGCCCTGGGCCCCACGAACCAGGCCAAGAAGAGGCTGCGGGGATGGCACTACATTAGGAGCCACAGATCCAGAGCCAGGGCAGCCCGAGGGAGCTGGAAAGGGACTGGCCGGTGGGCGGACCTCCGCTCTGAGGGCAGGGCGCCGGGCGCCTTTGATCTGCGGGCGAGACTGGCTCTGAGAACGCGTCGCAAGGACGTCCAGGAAGCCAAGCTGTCTATGAAGAAGGCACAGCGACTCTGTGCAAAACAAGTACACTGAGTGGCCAGATTTTTATGATTTTTGAACACATAATAATCTGGCCACTCAGTGTGTATATATATTAGAGGCCTGGTGCATGAATTCGTGCATGGGTGGAGTCTGGCCAGCCTGGCCAGGGGGAGGGGATATGGGCGGTTGGCCCGGCCTGCCTGCTGGTAGAACTCCTGGTTGAGGGGACAATTTGCATATTGGCCTTTTATTATATAGGATATACACTGAGTGGCCAGATTACTATGCGTTCAGAGATCATCATCATCTGGCCACTCAGTGTATCGCCACAGTGTTCCAGCTGAACAGCAACACCACTCGCAGAATAAGGAGCTCCTGACTGATTGTAAAAATGCGTGGCTGCAGCTTTTCTCGTTTCCACTCTTGGTACCAGTGTTGAGTTTGGGGTTTGGGGCGAGCTGGGGGAGGGGCGCTGAGGACCCTCGTCTGAGAGCGCACACACCAGCTTTGGGAAGGGGGCGTTTGGCACAGATTTTACCAGTCTCTCGTCTGGGCCCTGCGATGGCCACAGCTCTCCTGGCCAGGGACCGCCGCACTGGCTCTGGCAGCAGAGGTGTGGCAGCGCAGGCGAGTCCCGGGCGCAGCCCCAGCTGCCCGTGTTAGGCTGTGTTTCCGTGCCAGTCGCGTGCCCTGCTGGCTTTTGAGGGTGTGAGATCGGCTAAGAAACAGAAATCTGAGGACCGGGCAATCCCAGAAGCGTGCCAAGTGATGAGGCGGGGCGAGGCACCTGCCTACGGCGCTGGGTCGGGTTTACATTTCGGGGGGAAGGCCCACCCCTGTGAGTGACCCCAGAGAGGCAGACATCAGACAAGCAAGGTCGTCCACGTTTCCCTCTGAGGCTGGGAACCCTCCACAGCCCACACCTGCTGAAACCGGGCCTGCCCGCTGCCCGGTGTCTCACTGAAGGTGCTCCGATGGCAGGACGCGATCTGCTGGCCCTCCTGACCAATGCTGGGAGGAGAAGGAAAGAGGCAGAGGACTCCCGCTGAGGAATCCCTTCTCCGCAGCCTTCGTAGTTCTTTCACAGTCTTCGGGGGGAGACTAGGAACCTTCTCCCCTGAGTCCCGGCTGTCTTCGTTTTATACAATGTGGCTCAGCTGTTATCACTGAGATGGAAAAGGCGTCTTTCCTCTCCATCCAGAATGGAAGTAGTGCCATTCAGGTCAGCCATCGTGGCTGTAAAACACAGTAAAAATTCAGCAGTGTAGCAAGACAATCACTGGCAGCACGAAGATTGTGTGTGTGTGTGTGTGTGTGTGTGTGTGTGTGTGTGTGTGTGTGTGTTTCACCAATCGGGCCTTATCGCTGTTCAATTGCGTGGTGGGTCCCAAATCACTAGAAATGGCTTTTGGAGGGAACTTTCAAAAGTGAACGCTCTCAAAATGGAAACGTGGATCAGAGCTTAGCAAAATTAAAACAACAAGTAAAGTTCTATAGAAATAAGAAATCATTTATGTAAATACAAAAGATTCAGAAGGTGCCATCAGATTTAACTATTGCAGCGCTGTTCACTTAACTTCCAGCCGCTGTGATAATGTCGCGCATTTGGAATGCATGGATGTTTATGTAGATGGAGTCACTCCTACTCAAATTATGACTCTGAATTAATATGCCATTAAAAATGCCACTGGAAAGCGCGGTGGTGATTCTCCGGCGGAATAAGGGCTCCGTTTCTTTTTATAAATGAAATTTCAGCATTTATTTTTTGATCTTCCTTAGATCTGGAAAGCTGCAATGTTTCTGTTTAAGAACCCTCCTTATGCCACGTTAGAGCCGTGTTCTTTGACAGCATGAAAACATGCCGAGACAGCCTTTCTGATGGCGACTTTCACTCCGTTGCTGTCATTTCACTAAAAAACAACGGATGATGTTTCAGCTTATCACTTACAACAGCGAAGTCACTGAGCTGATATTTATGTTCCCGGCAGATGACACAGAAACAAATACGTTTGGAACACCATCTGCACCGCGTTGGTCTCTCCCTTCACTGCACAGAGAGCTGGGGAAGCTCAGCCTTCGATGGAATCGCAGACTTGGGGACCACGATAGCACGTGACTACCCAAGAAAAGTGGGGGAGAGGAGCAGGGAGGCAGGGAACGTGGGGCTGTGCGGTCTGCGGCTCTGCAGGAACCCTCCACCCTGCAACCAGAGCTCTCCCTGCCCTTGGGCCTCCGTCTCCCACACTGCCCACCGGGCGCCGTGCCTCGCTGCCCACCTCTCCTGCAGCTCCTTTGGGTCTGACGCCGCTTCTCCATCTGCTGCCAGTGGCCCCTGCTGCTCAGCAAACCCCAGAATACTCTGCGCTGGCCTACGTGGGAGGGCCCCTTTCACAGCGAGGGGGACCCGGAGAGGCAGGCAGCTGGGTGGGAGGAAAGCTGGGAGGGAGGGGAGCTGGGTGGAAGGGTGGCTGGGTGGGAGGGCGGCTGGGTGGGAGGGCAGCTGGGTGGGAGGGCAGCTGGGTGGAAGGGCAGCTGGATGGGAGGAAAGCTGGATGGGAGAGCTTTGCTGGAGCAGCTCACTACACCCAGCAAGACGGACTCTCAATGGTGGGGCTGAAGGCACGTCTCTGGAGGAGTTAGGAGGCATTATGTGGGAAGCGCTCTGTCATTCCAAAAGGATTAGAAATGAGAACTCCTCTGAATGGGCCAGTGGGTAAAATCCTATCTAATAAAAGAGTAATATACAAATTGACCATCACTCCAACACACAAGATGGCTGCCCCCATGTGGACACAAGATGGCCTCCATAAGATGGCCAGCAGGGGAGGGCAGTTGGGAGGGACCAGGCCTGCAGGGGAGGGCAGTTAGGGGTGACTGGGCCAGGAGAGGAGGGAAGTTGGGGCGACCGGGCCTGCAGAGGGACCAGGCCTGCAAGGGAGGGCAGTTGTGGGCGATCAGGCCAGCAGGAGAGGGCAGTTGGGAGGGACCAGGCTTGCAAGGGAGGGCAGTTGGGGGCGATCAGACCAGCAGGGGAGGGCAGTTGGGAGGGACCAGGCCTGCAAGGGAGGGCAGTTGGGGGGGGGGGGGGGACCCAGGCCTGCAGGGGAGGGCAGTTAGGGGTGACCAGGCCAGCAGAGGAGGGAAGTTGGGGGCGACCGGGCCTGCAGAGGGACCAGGCCTGCAAGGGAGGGCAGTTGTGGGCGATCAGACCAGCAGGGGAGGGCAGTTGGGAGGGACCAGGCCTGCAAGGGAGGGCAGTTGGGGGGGGGGGACCCAGGCCTGCAGGGGAGGGCAGTTAGGAGTGACCAGGCCTGCAGGGGAGGGTAGTTAGGGATGACCAGGCCTTCAGGGGAGGGCAGTTAGGGGCAAACAGGCTGGCAGGGGAGCAGTTAGGCATCAATCAGGCTGGTTAGGGGGTGATCAGGCTGGCATGCAGAAGCAGTTAGGGGCAATCAGGAAGGCAGGCAAGGGAGCAGTTGGGAGCCAGCAGTCCTGGGGCTCAGATTGGAGAGGGTGCAGGCTGGGTTGAGGGACACCCCCCCACACCCCGTGCATGAATTTTGTGCACCAGGCCTCTACTGTTGTAATAAATGAGATTTTTTTCCTGCTGTGACCCAAGTAAATGATGCTGAGCAATTCCGTAAACTCCACTCTGCCTACATTTCCTGATGGTGGGATGGCCAGACCTTGTCTCCATGGGTAGAAACATGATGTATCTTTGAAGTCTCTCTACCCTCCCCACACGCACTCTAACTGGGGGTTATCTCCATTATATGTCCCATTAGGAGACAATAATAATTACAACAATAGCTAACATAAACTGGGCACTTTACTCTTTGACATAACTGGTGTTGAGCACTTCCATGCTAGACTGAGTAAGTTTTATTTGCCCCTCAGAGCCACTCTGCATGTGTCATCACCCTGTTCCATGCCTTTCCCTGTGCCCTGGGAGGTGAGCCATTCTGGTCTACACTTTCAGGCTCCCTTGTTCTCTGACTTCTGAATGGGTTCAACTTACACGCACAAGTCACTGGGAGTACATGGGTGGGAGGGAGAAAATGATATTATCCCCTCTGTGTCCTGCCACAGAAAATTGCCTGGGTCTCTGTAGAGAAAACCCTAGCCAGCAGCCTTCTCCTATAGCTACTGATTCCTCCCCTCCTCCCTTCAGGCCTAACTGTTCTGTTTCACCATCCTTGTTCTTTGCCTTAACCCTGCCCACACCTTTATGAGCATTCCCAGTATTAAACCCTTCCCAGTCACCTGACTTACATGGGGCATCTGGTCCCTGCGGGACCCTGACTGATACACATGCATAGCATTCTCTCAGCAGCATCATGAGGTAGGTACCCTTTGATAGGTGAGGAAACTATGACTTAAATCAGTTTAGAACTTGCCCCAGTTCATCCTATATAAGAAAGAGGTGATATGCAAATTGACCATCACACCCTCTCAAGATGGCTGCCTACGACCAGGCCGGTAGGGGGGTTAGTGAGGGACAACCAAACTACTGAATAAGCAGGCTGTGTAGGGCAACCAGGCTGGCAGGGGGGGCAGTTGGGGGTGACTAGGCCGATGGATGGGGGGGCAGTTGGGGGAGACCAAGCCGGCGGGGGGGCAGTTAGGGGCAACCAGGCTGGCAGGGGGGGGGGCAGTAAGGGGTGACCAGGCCAGCAGGGGAGGCAGTTAGGAGCCACAAGGCTGGCAGGGAGGGGGCAGTTGGGGGTGATCAGGCTGGCACTCGGAGGCAGTGGGGGGTGATCAGGCAGGTAGGCAGGTGAGCGATTAGGAGCCAGCGGTCCAGGATTGTGAGAGGGATGTTCAACTGCTGGTTTAGGCCAATCACCGGGATCGGACCTAAACTGGCAGTCAGACTTCCCCCAAGGGGTCCCAGATTAGAGAGGGTGCAGGCTGGGCTGAGGGGACCCCCCTCCCCGTGCACAAATTTCATGCACCGGGCAGTTGGGGGTGATTAGGCTGGCGGGGGGGCAGTGAGGGGTGACTAGGCTGGCAGGGGGTGGGGCACTTGGGGGAGACCAGGCCAGCAAGTGGGTTCAGTTAGGGGCAACCAGGCTGGCAGAGGGGGGCAGTTGGGGGCGACCAGGCTGGCGGGGGCGCAGTTAGGAGCCACCAGGCTGGTAGGGAGGGGGCAGTTGGGGATGATCAGGCTGGCACTCAGAGGCAGTGAGAGGCAATCAGGCTGACAGGGTGGGGCAATTAGGGGCAACCAGGCAGGTAGGCAGGTGAACAATTAGGAGCCAGCAGGCCAGGATTGTGAGAGGGATGTCCAACTGCCAGTTTAGGTTGATCCCCGGGATCAACCAAAGGGTCCCAGATTGGAGAGGGTGCAGGCTGGGCTGAAGGGGACACCCCCCCCCCCCCGCCATGCACAAATTTTATGCACCGGGCAGTTGGGGGTGATTAGGCTGTCACGGGGGGCAGTGAGGGGTGACTAGACTGGCAGCAGGGGGGTGGGGAACTTGGGGGAGACCAGGCCAGCGGGGGAGGGAGGGTGGCCAACCAGGCTGGCAGAGGAAGACAGTTGGTGGTGACCAGGCTGGCAGAGGGGGGGCAATTAGGGGTGACCAGGCCGGCAGAGGGGGGGCAGTAAAGGGTGACAAGGCTGGCTGAGGGGGGGCAGTTAGGAGCCACCAGGCTGGCAGGGGTGGGGCAGTTAGGGGCAACCAGGCAGGTAGGCAGGTGAGCGATTAGGAGCCAGCAGTCCAGAATTGTGAGAGGGATGTCTAACTGCTGGTTTAGGCCCTATCCCGGGGATCAGCCTAAACCAGCAGTTGGACATCCCACAAGGGGTCCCAGATTGGAGAGGGTGCAGGCTGGGCTGAGGGGACCCACCCCCCCCCCCCCCCGCCGCTGTGCACAAATTTTATGCACCAGGCCTCTAGTATATCTAATAAATGCAATGGCCAAAATGCAAAACCCATTTTTCCAACTCTGAACCAGTGCCCAATATTGTCAAGATGATCAATACTAACTTTGAGTTGACATTTATTTTCAGTGACCAATATTTACGGTACTGTATTATTCAACAATATTTTATTGTTGCATAAATCATTATTCATTTGTATTAGTCTGTCACTTGTGCTTATTATTGCAAAACACCAAACTCTTGCTTAGACTATTGCAATGCTACTATATTAAGGATAATTTACTTGGTTTTACATAATGAAACAGTTCAAGTTAGCATAAGAAAAAAGGATACTTAACCTCAGGTTGTGGTGAGAAGCCTCAAATACCCCTCAGGATCCTACTCCTGGTCTTTATGTCCTTGTATAACCCTCTCCCCTTGAATCTTCACTAGATTTATTGACTAATGAACAGACTATGGCAAAAGTAATGAGATGTCACTTCCAAGATCAGATTATTTTTTAAATGTCTTCTATTTGAACACTTGGTCTCCCTCATCCATTCTTGGATCACTGTCTCTGCAAAACACAACCACCTGTGGAAAGGCCTGGGTGACAAGAAACTGAGGCCGTCCGATTGCCACAGAGTGACCTTGGACATGAGTGCTTCCCTGGTTGACCCTGCAGATGAGTGCAGTCCCGGCCAACCCTTGACTGCAGCCTTGAGAGAGACCCTGAGGCAGAACCTCCAGTAAACAGCTCCTAGATCCTTGACCCACAGGAACTATGAGCTGATAAATACTTATTTTCAGTGACCAAGATTTAGGGTAATGTATTATTCAGTAGTAGATAACAAAGAGACTTTGATTCTGAGAGTGGTCCCAGAGAAATAGAATCTTAAGGGTGAGTTGTCCAAATTGGTTCTGGGTTCTATGAATCTCATGGGAAAGTTGGATGTGAAGAAGGAAGCAGCAGCATTCTGTAGCACACGCATAGCATTGCTGACCTGCGAGCGCGCCACTGCCCCAGCATTTTCCCCTTCAGCCTCTCTGAATCCCCGGCCAGGCAACTGTGCTTTGTCCACAGCCTTCTAGAGACTGCTGAACCAGCTCCTGCAATTGCAAGAGGTCACATACCTTGAATATCATAAATTCAAGGAAGTGTTTAACAAAAGGCCTAGGAAAGTCAGGAGCCTGTGTAGTCAGCAGAAGACGTGTGTTGAACCTCTTTCTCCAGCTCCACCCTAACCCAACTCTAGTCCACCAACTTCTCTTCTCAGGTCTCCCAACCCCAAATACCATATTCTTGAGAGATATTCCAAAGCTGGGTAATCTAATTTACCCAGCTTCGATCAGCTATCCCTGGTCTAATATGCTGCAGATTGGTAATACTATAAAAAAAATGCTAAAAAAATAAAAGAGAGAGAGATACAGATTCCAGTAAAGAAGAACAAGACCAACAGCCCAACAGACCATCACATGTTCCCAAAAGGTTTCCCTGTCTCATCTTTCTCTGATTTATCCTGCCCCTCAGGGTCATAACTCCCTACCAAATACTGCGGGCTCCTCTCAACATGGTCTAAAACTACCATGAAGTTCAGATAAGTTTACCGATACTGTCCATCGCCTACATCTAATGTGCACAAGCCACCTTGAAACCCCATAAAGCTATATTTGTACATAATTATGAAAGTTTAAATCTGGCCTTTTATTAGGATGACTTATGGACTTCAAGTTGAGTTAAGCTTTACAGTGGTTACCCAGTTGTCTCACTTTGATACACACTGTCGCCACACTTTGGTCAGGGCACTATAAGTAGAAAGGCTACCTGGGGATGCTTTCCAATACCATGAACAGAGGAAATAAAACGTTCCTTTTTAATTACACTTGCATCCTGTTACTTTCAGTAGCGTTTGTTTACACAGCGGATGACCGCCTGGTAAGAAGGAAGCTACAACACCCTGGTCATGTTCTGCCCAAGGGCAGTGCAGGGCAGTAGTGAGGACGTCTTAAAGGCACCTCGCAGACACTGAATGGCTTTTGTTTCACACAAACCATTAGGTCCACAAATGGGAACACTGTACATGTGCTGAAATGTGCACAACGTGCTAGGAGAATGTGTACTAGATGCTACTGTCCCTCATGTCACGTTGTCTAATATCTCACAGGCATTTTAAGTTATAAAAGTAAGGAAATCTGGCAACTAGAGTAATGGCTCTCAATGTTGTTGTGTTTTTTTTTTTTTTTTTGTGCATGAGAATCATCTAAAGAAGTTGTTTTGATAAAAATTCCTGAGCTCCAAACCCCAAAATTCAGATCCAGTTAATCCATAGTGGACCTGCGAATTTCAATATGTAGCAGTCACCGCAGGTGAGTCTGATGAAAGGCATCTTGCCTGTCCACACCTTGAAATTTTTGTGAAAATTGAAGTAAACCCAGAATCTGAACCAGTCAGTTCTTGGCTAAATAAACACAAAAATACCTCCTAATTCCTGTGAACCAAATCGTAGCACCACGGCATCCCACAGCCCAGAGGGACTGACATCTGACCTGGAGGCCTGCCTCGAGCGAAAAAGTGGTTCAGCCCCCGGGGCAGACGAGCAAAGGAAACCCTAGGAAGGAGGAGAGGCCAGCGTGAGCATGAGCGCCCAGCGTGGGTCCAGGAGCATTTTGATAACGAGGCCTGTGAAGCTCCGTGGCAGCGAGGAAAAGTGCTCTAAATGTTAGTCAAATGAGGAGGGGGAAGACCATTTGTTTTTAAGAAACAGCTTCTGTTTAGATGCTTGGAAAATGAGCCCGTAATAGCATCCTTTTATTGGCGCCAACTCTGTGGGTTTGGTTGCTTTCAGAATGATGTTATCAAACAACTTCCTTTAAGACCCGTGGCCCTGCTGCTGTTGCTTTGTGTCAGGCACAATTTAACCTTCGTTATGTTCCCAGCAGAGGTGTTTCTGGGAGATGCTGTGATCTCCATGCTTTGCTTCCTCTTTTTGTTCTTCCACAGCCTCAAATGCCGGGCGTCTTTCAAAAGCCTGTGCTTAGCACAGCTGACCTGTCTGTTTACGCACGCTCACCCTCGAGGTGACGGCTTTCCATGCCCTGTAGGTTTCAAGGATGATGGAGCGGGCAAGACACGCCAGCATGGAGCTGCTGAAATTGAATGGCAGGTGCGTATGGAACTGACCAGGTGTCTGGCCAAGGGTAAAGGGATACTCAAGGACTCGGCGGGGGTGGGGGGGTGGTAAAGAGCAAGACAGAGACGTGGGCAGGGGTGGGGCAGAGGGCAAGAACTCCACGCTGAGTACAAAGGCCACTGAAAACAAAAAAGAGAGTGAACTGTCATTCCATCAGAGACAATAAAAAAATGAACAAGGAGTCAGAGACCCAGAAAGTCCATGTCAGTTACCAGAGGAGTGGAAAGACACCAGGACAAAGACTAAAACTCTTCACACCAGTCAGCGCTGGACTCCAGGAGTCAGGACAACAGAGCCTTGTAGTCTTTCTGCTGAACTTGGCGATGTTTCCCAGAGCAAGGCCTCTGTGCTGCTGATGTCACTGGGGCACTGGTGAAAGATGCAGGCATTGCCCGGCTGGTGTGTCCCAGAGGCTGAGCATCGACCCAGGAACCAGGAGGTTACGGTTCGATTCCCCGCCAGGCCACAAGCCCGGGTTGTGGCCTTGGTCCCTAGTGAGGGGGGTGAGGGAGGCAGCCGATGGGTGATGTTTCTCTCTCATCAATCTTTCTATCTCCCTATCTCTCTCCCTTTCACTCTCTCTAAAAAATCAATAAAAGGACAACTTTAAGCGTACCAACATCCGAATTATTGGGGTGCCAGAAGAAGAGAGAGAGCAAGATATTGAAAACCTTTTTGAAGAAATAATGACAGAAAACTTTCCCTACCTGGTGAAAGAAATAACTTACAAGTCCAGGAAGCGCAGAGAACCCCAAACAAGAGGAATCCAAAGAGGATCACACCAAGACACATCATAATTAAAATGCCAAGGGCAAAAGACAAAGAGAGAATCTTGAAAGCAGCAAGAGAAAAACAGTTACCTACAAGGGAGTACCCATACGACTGTCAGCTGATTCTCAACAGAAACTATGCAGGCCAGATGGGAGTGGCAAGAAATATACAAAGTGATGAACAGCAAGAACCTACAACCAAGATTACTCTACCCAGCAAAGCTATCATTCAGAATTGAAGGTCAGATAAAGAGCTTCACAGACAAGAAAAAGCTAAAGGAGTTCATCACCACCAAACCAGGATTACATGAAATGCTGAAGGGTATTCTTTAAGAAGAGGAAGAAGAAAAAGGTAAAGATAAAAATTATGAACAACAAAATGACAACAAATACATAACTACCAACAAGTGAATCTAAAAATCAAGTGAATAAAAAATCTGATGAACAGAATGGACTGATGAAAATAATAGGATCAGGGACATAAAAAGGGAGTGGACTGACAATTCTCAGGGGGAAGGGGGTGTGAGGGGTGCGGGAAGAGATTGGACAAAAATCTTACACCTATGGATGAAGACAGTGGCAGGGGGTAAGGGCATGGGGTGGGGTGGGGAATCAGGTGGAGGGGAGCTATGGGGGGGAAAAAAGAGGAACACCTGTAATGATCTGAACAATAAAGATTTATTTTAAAAAAATAAATAAATAATGCCAGCACTGGACTCTGCAAGGGGCCCTGGAGGCGACTCTGGATGGCGGGCGCACCTCCGCAGCGGGCTCTGCTCATTCACTTTCCTGGGGACCCACCGCGAGTGGCTTGAGCAATGGGCTTCATTCCACTCTACCCTGTTCCATTAGAATAATTGCAAAAACAAGATCTGAGACAGTAAACAGAGTCACCCATCGTGGGCATTGACCGTCAGTAAAGGGAGTTCCATTCCCCCGACTTGCCACACATCATTGCTCTATTCAACATCAAGTGTAAGAAGTTCCCTAAAACACTCAGCGACTCCCCCCCCCCCCCCCCCATTGCTTTCAGTGATTTGAATGGAAGATGAGACCTGCAGCAATCTAGGTAACAACATAAGATTCACTCTCTGTCCGTAGCTCCTCTGCTCAGGGGAAAGCAGCAAGTGAGCATGCTCGGGCAGTGACAGCGGGGGAGAAGGGGGAGCCTCGGTAACTGCCGTCTCCCCACAAATCATTGGGAAAGGTGATCATAAAATTCCCCAGTCACTTGGTCTCAGGTCCCAACTTCCGCACACGGAGCATCATCCCCGGGGAACCGGCGGCCACGTCACGCTGCCCTGGCTGAGGGTGAGGACAATGCCTGGAAACCACCGTTCACCCCGCTTTCCTCCGTTTACACGTGTGGCTTTGAGTCTCGTCCCAGAGTAAACAAAGCTGTCCTGGTACATTCCAGCCACGAAGAATCTGACACTTGCTCAAGTTCATGGAGGATCGTGTGTACTTGTATGTTAAAGTAGCCTTGCAAGTCTTACCGTTCTGGCATGCTTTACGGAGTTCCCATTAAGTCTAAAATGCTCCGGAGATTAAAAGGGTATATTAATGTTATTAGAGACTTGAGATAAAATGCCATGCCTTGCAGGGTATCTTAGCACTTAATGAAAACATTTTCATCACATTCTGAGTCCATTACGCCAAATCTTCATTTCATAAGCTGTGAGATAATCTTATTTTAATTAGAGGGTAGATACCAAGTACATTAGAGTAATGCAGCTAGTTAGAGTCATCAGCTTTCTTCCCGTCAGGTGAAATGGCTCCTTCGGAGTTTGTTATGCTGATGTGCTACCACAGGTGTCAGTAAAATTGAAAAAGGAACTAAATATATGTCTATAAATTCTGAATGTTTTTAGAGCACTCAATGACTGTTTTCTAAGGAGGACCTTAGGTCTGCCATGTCGCATGCGGCGACTGAGACCTTGAAATATAGTAGCTCCAATTGAAACGTGCTGTCAGGACAAAGTACACACAGGAGTTCAAAAATCTATTCAAGCCCTGACTGGTTTGGCTCAGTGGATAGAGCATTGGCCTCGGACTGAAGGGTCCCAGGTTTGATTCCAGTCAAGAGCATGTACCTTGGTTGCGGGCACATCCCCAGTAGGGGGTTTGCAGGGGGCAGCTGATCGATGTTTCTCTCTCATCGATGTTCCTAACTTTTTATACCTCTCCCTTCCTCTCTGTAAAAAAATAAAAATAAAATAT